>NC_086446.1:700142796-700442796 GCF_028390025.1 Pseudophryne corroboree
AAGGTCTTCTGTTATTTTTCCTAAAGGTTGGGGGTTGGTTATTTGTGTTGGTGCATTGTTCCTTTGATTGGCAGTAAGAGCCCTATTTCACAGCTTGTAGTAAAAGGCCAGTGGTTAAAGGATGACCCACCTCGACAAGCCAGATTCAGAAACTGTCAATCAGCAAAAAGTCAGGGAATAGGGATCTTCAGTGATTTCCCCCCCTTCCCCTTCCCCGAATGTCGCCTCATGCTGTCCTTGATTGGCATAGTCTGGCAGGTAGGATGGATGTATCTGTCACCGGCTGTTTAATTGTGTTGCCGATTTTAGTCTGACATCAAGTCTTTGAGAAGTAAGTAGCTCAATGCAAAACAAATTAGCAGATTGTAGTCATATTTCTCATCCTATGTGCCTTGACTTTCCTGAGTGGAGTCCATAAATCATATTGACTGACGTTCTTGTGAACGATGAAAGCAGCTTTTGAGGCTGCGAGCGTGGATCTAGAGAGCGTGGAGACCAGTAACATGAAGGTGGCATGGAAGGATGCATATGGCTGACCTTTTGGGAATTTTCTAAGAGCCTTATGTCTCTTGATCACAATTGTTTGAAGAATGAAAGCTTTTTGGCCACTATAGAAAGGATTGAGCATGTCAGCAATTCCCTTTCCCAAATTCCTTTGAAATATAAGAACCTAGACGAAGGGGTTTCTTTTTATAAAACCTAGAGCTTCAGCATTGTCCGAGGATCCCACAAGATGCGGAAACTTTTCGGAGCAGGTGTTTTTTTTTCCCTTTAGTGTATTAGAAAATGTTGTACATTCCACAAGTAAATGTTTCTTTACTATAACATACGTTTGTGTGCAGAACTATAATTGGGTTTCAAAAACATGTAGACAAAACATGTATGTGGTATGAACGTTTCGTAGTTCCACATGGGAGTACAATTTTGAGAGGACACATAAAAGTGTAGCTGAAGATGTGACTATTACAGTTACATATGGCACTATGCCCCTATAGTGCGTATTTAAGGGTTCCTAAGCTGTTATGTTATATTAAGTGTGATGTGGTTTTCTCGACATTGATTGTAATATGTTCTCTTATAAGTTTGTTATAGATTTGTGTGGGTGGTCCCCTTGTTAGGTCACTTGAATGTTACATTAACTTTGCATTTGTTACACCTCTTCTAAAACTGTACACACCTTAGAGCAAATGATATATAAGAACTATGTTTCTATGAATATCCTTACAAAGAACTAAAGTTGAAGTTACAAAAAGGTAAGAAAAGGGGCAGACTTGATGGGCCAAGTGGTTCTTATCTGCCGTTACTTTCTATGTTTAACTAGGATGTGCTGTAGAAGTGACATACAGTTTGCCATAGAACATTGTTCTTGCTGGAAAGAGAGTGCACAAACTTGGTTTGAGAGAAATAGATTGTAGTTTAGGGCCTGGTGGTAGTGCAGAACAGTGTGATAGTACTTCATTAACCATGGTCTGTTTCTTGACAAATAAAAAATATTTGTTACTAATATAACACATTCTAATACCTCTCATCTATGTAACACTCCTAAACTGGTGTAGTATGAGTTGCCGGCGGCCGGGATTTTGGGGGCCAGCATACCGGCGCTGGGATTCCGACCACCGGCGTACTGACAGCTGGGCGAGCGCTAATGAGCCCCTTTTGGGCTCGCCGCGCTGCGGGCATGGCTATTTATTCTCCCTCCAGGGGGGTCGTGGACCCCCAAGAGGGAGAATATGTGTTGGCATGCCGGCGGTCGGGATCCCGACGCCGGTATGCTGGTCGCCAGGATTCCGGCTGGCGGCATACTGAAGACCACCCCTCCTAAACACACAGCTTTTGCTTCTTTCTTATTAACACTCACTGACGCCATGGCCTCTCACTAGTGTGTTGTCTTGGGGCTGTTGTCCTTTGCTGACTTGGTGGGGTCCCGCGACCTGGACTTAAACTTAGTGCTAGGGATCCACCAGATGAGGTCACCCAGAACGCTGGTTACTTGGCCCATATTTTTTGACCAAGAAATATGGCAAGCACTTCGATTTAGCTATATGTTACATTGCAGAGTATAATTATTTTGATTGGCTGTGCTTAGTACTATAGAGCGTGCATCGGCATTATATTTCTGAATGTTTCTTGTGTAAAATGAGCATACAAAAATGCATATACATACATCCGTAGCAGATTTTGCTGCATCTTACACTTATGTCTCAATATGGCCGGAGAGGAAGAGTGGGGGAGGTACACACCCAGTTTGATCGCTGTTTGGACCACTAACCATTTTTTGACTCAATTCACACATGCACAATGTAAACTTCTGCTGCTGGTATCATTGAAAGTACTAGTGGTAGGACTCGCAGAGACACCGGCATGTTGGTGCAACTGTCCCTGCAACGGATCAATATTGAAATGCTCTATTAGTTTGGTATCTGCCCCGCAACTGGTGAGGAGTCGGATATCAGTCGGGGTACAATAAATATGCCCCTTAGTACTGTTCAAATCACAGTGGTTGGGTATCCGTGACAGCAACAGAAGTACTATCATCAACAGTTTCTGCTTCTCTCTTAATGGCTTTCACATTTTTATCTGTCTGGGCAAAAGGAGACCAAAAACTAATCGTTTGGTAGAATTTTACTTGACAACCTATTTGTCTGCTTATAAGGTTATTTCATTATCATTGCAGAACATATAGGAGACACAGCTTATTTAATGGAGCAGTACATTAAACTAAAATGCCCTAGTTGTTCCATTAAATCAAAATGACATATCCATTAGGTATCTAAAACATATTACATTGTAATTAAATGAACCTGTGGACCATTGATTTAATTAACTTTTTTTTTTTGGTCTTCTCCCTTTTTTATTCTCTGCTCATATTGGTCCTGTCTGCTTGGGGAATAGTGGTGCATGTCTCTATGTAATTACCATTGCTGTTACAGTTCCATACTGTGGGCTCTCAGTGAGAAGGAGACATGTCATTTTAGCAGGAAAATACTGATTCTCATGCTGGATTAGTGGAGTTTGTGAAACCAGAACAGTTGTGACAACTGGGACATTTCCAAAGAGTAACAGGGACCTCTAGTAAAAATACCGTAACTGCTGTTTACAGAGTCATTTTCATCTAAATATGCCAACAAAATGATCTATGTAAAGACCACAAATCCCAATAATAACTTTTGCAAGGGTGTGTGTATGTTAGGTCAACATTTGTCACCGTGTCGGCATGCAGCATGTCGTTAGCATACCACACCTTTGCGAATGTTATTACAGGTTGAGTATCCCTTATCCAAAATGCTTGGGACCAGAAGTATTTTGGATATCGGATTTTTCCGTATTTTGGAATAATTGCATACCATAATGAGATATCATGGTGATGGGACCCAAGTCTAAGCATAGAATGCACTTATGTTACATATACACCTTATACTCACAGCCTGAAGGTAGTTTTAGCCAATATTTTTTATAACTTTGTGCATTAAACAAAGTGTGTGTACATTCACACAATTGATTTATGTTTCATATACACCTTATACACACAGCCTGAATGTCATTTAATACAATATCTTTAATAACTTTGTGTATTAAACAAAGTTTGTGTACATTGAGCCATCAAAAAACAAAGGTTTCACTCTCGCTCTCACTCAGAAAAGTCCGTATTTCGGAATATTCTGTATTTTTGAATATTTGGATATGGGATACTCAACCTGTATTAGGTTTAGTGGTCTTTACATATGTATATAATTTTGTTGGAAAACGTATATACCCAATAAACAGCAGTCTACACAGATAACTTGTCAACATAACAGAATATCAACATGACAACCCAGATGGCCCAGTGGTCACTTAGCTTGTATAGACGGCTGCAACTGCTCCAGTGGCTTTTTCCATGTTTCGATGGTCATGTGACGTGCAATTCCAGTGCATGTGTCTAACGAGAAGCACTCTGGTAAGTATTCTCTCCTGATCCCTAATCCTTCCCTAGTGTCTAACCCTAACCCAAGAATGATACATCTATTACATAGATATGTCAGTAGATATTTTGTATGAGCCAAAACTGACTGTTTTTTGAGGTTTAGTGTCCCTAGAAAATATTACGCTGTTCCAATCCAAATGGATTTGTTTTATGCCTTGAACATGGCGGCATTTGCCTCATATTTGCTCTGTGAACCATGCAGGTCTCCGTTTGGCATCCATCTTGTATAGAAATTGCCCTGTGAAGCCATGACTAAACACTGTAATTTATGGTTGGTCATACAACCATACACTGTTGTCCCTTAAGATGAAGCTGAGATGAAGATGACCTGAGCAATTATAATGTCCAGCAGACACTAAGTGGGTGAAGGGGGGAGAATATGTATTTTCAATTTAGAATAGTTGAAGATCAATCAAAATTGGTGCAAGTGTGCATTCGCACAGTTAAAATACACTCCCCCAGTGGGTGGCGACTACCTGATCGTAGGGCTACAAAAATCGCTGCCTAGCGATCAGATCTGAATTACCCACTAAGTAAAGTGCTTTACTGTAATTCCCTGCAAAATAACCCAACCCCCCTCCTCATATTGATTAATAGTAAGATACATTGTTAATCGTCGAGGCATAGTATGTAGGAATTTAATAGTTTTGAATAAGATTGTATTTCAACATTGCAAGGAAAAACATTAGTGGTCAGTGGGATTTTGGTGAGATACACACATTTAAATGTCAGAATATCTTTACAGGAGAAACCAGCAGGTGACCACCCACAGGTTGTAAGAATAGGTTTCATGAATGCATCAAACGTTCTTCCTACACAACCCACCAGTGCAGACCAGTTTTCAATAAAGGAAAGAACCAGCTCCTGTCAGTTAAGAGAGCCAAATGGAAAAGATGAGCGAGCCACAAGGTTGGGGGACAGAGAGGGGGAGAGGGGGGGGGGAAATCATGAGAGCTGTTTTGTGAGAATATGGAAAGAAGCAGGGGATAGTAGAAAGAGTGAAGTAAGAGAGAGAAATAGAAATATTAGGGATGGGGGAGCAACACATAGGAATGAGACAAATCTGTATGAGGGCAGAATAGAGCTAAAACAGAGGAATAAAAAGTGACAGCAATAAGTTAGAGAATAGGTACAGAAAGAAGAATGAAGGGGGGAGGGAGAGTGAAATAAGGGTAAATGTGAAGAGTTACTCTGAGGAGGTGACAAGAAGGGGAGATTTAGAAGCAGAACATCCAATCAAAAGAAGAGAGATAAGAGAATGTGAACATTTAGTATATAAAGCTCAAGGGGGAGAGACGTTAAAAAAAAAAAAATTGAGATACTGAAGCAAGATAAGGAGAAAACAAATTACTAGCAGTAGAATGATTCCATGAATGAGAAGAAGAGATTTAAGAACAAATTAAAAGACTAGTTGAGGGCTAGTGACACAGAAGATGCCTCAGCAGAAAGGAATTGCAGTCAGGAAAGAAACTTGCAGAGTAACATGGAGAGGCAAAGCATTGGAGGGATACGTGATTTACAGTTGCAACAGCGAGCGAAGTGACAGGCTAGGCATACTCCAGTAGGGAAAGTAACTAGCAACAAAAGAGACCGCAACCACCTAGCACGGCAGTGGGAAAGACATGAGCTGTTATCGCAGACTGCAACAGATATTGGTATAGGGTTTATTTTCTGATTTGTTGTGTTTTTAGAATTTGTTGGTCAAAAATAATGTTGTATCAGCATTTTTAGAATAATTGATAGTTATTTATTGTAGTATCAGTTGTTTTAGAGTCATTTAGATGATAATGGATTAGTGTTGCACCCTGTCAAGCAGTTTATGAATATCCTAAGGTTCATCCTTACAATTCTTTGTCTATGGGTCCAGATAATAAAGATCACTCCTTTAAAAGTATACAGTTATTTATGGATCTTGTCCCAGTTTCGGAACTTGCCTCTGTGTTTGGGTTGGTAATAAAGGATTAACCACTGAAAATTATCCACTATGGCAGTAGGAAAAAATTGCCATCAGGATGCAACAGAAGTCTTCCAGTAGAGTAATAGAAATCGTGTTCGCACAGATTGCTTTGTGTAATGGAGGCACAATCATGTGAATATCTGAGGCTTGTTGTCTATGCCACCGACTGTAAGTGCAAATTGTATGTTTGCTAAAGAGTAAAAGTTTAACTTGTTCTATTAGATGCCTTCTATAATTCCTGTCCAGTGGACTCCACTTGTACCCACTTATCTTCTTCCATTGGTGCCGTTGTGGAGTACTGGGATCATTGGAGATTCCTGCACCTGGACTATACTTTCCACAAAGCTGGGTTTTTATAGGTGAACTTTAAGCAGCAAGTGAGTGCATTTACCTATTTCACAACCAATATCACCAATATAGAGTCCCTCTGCGCTTTATTACTGAATGATACACTGAAGTAACTCAATCAGATGTCAGACCTCGACATGGATTCCTCAGTTTTCAAGATATTCTTCAAAGAAAATAGAAAACACACCTCATAGGGCAATACTGTATTCTTCAAATGACACAATTTAGGGGGAAAAATGCGGACTCCTACCCTATGGAGAAGTCTACCGAATGAGTAGACAAAACAGCATATACGCTGAGAGGGTTTAACCCACAAGGCAATTCATAATCCACACATCCTCAAAAAGAAGAAAAGTGGTCCAAAATAGCGTAATACAGTAATTTAATATACAGACAATAAAAATGACATAAAAAGGGGTAGTAGTGCTTGACTCTCACCCGGTGAAATGGTCTACTTAGCATAAGCAGACATACGAGCATAAGTGTGTGAAAACAGGCGTCCCTGAGTGCTCAGTATTCAACCAAAGGAATCCAGGATTCCTGCCCTGATCCTCTTTGGGCCACCGCTATTGAAATATACGTGATACGAAAAAGCCGATGTTTATCATGTTCATCTATATCAAGGAAGTAGTTCAACGATGTGGAACGCAGAATGAACTGCACGCAACTTCTGGGTACAGCCCTCGGAGGATCAAAGCACTACGTAACTTGCTGACTCTTCCAGGCGCGGCTGACTCTAGCGGTGGAACGCATAACGTCATTTCCGGCAGAAACGGGAAACACGGACCCGTTTCTGTTTACGCAGCTTGATACAGCTGTTGTAAATAATGTTTTAACCCGTATAAATATCGGACTGGCAACAATTGGAATGGTTTGTGCATTTAGAATTATAGGAGCAATTTAGCTGTTAGTGATTCATGTCTGGAATTAGGCTTAGCTTTTAGACCCATCATTTGAGGTATAAATACCTTGTCTAGCACTACCTCCTTATGCCTTGATAAAGATACCAGGAGTATTGAAACGCGTTGGTAAGGAGGATCGGGGCAGGAATCCTGGATTCCTTGTTTGAATACTGAGCACTCAGGGACGCCTGTTTTCACACACTTATTGCTCGTATGTCTGCTTATGCTAAGTAGACCATTTGACCGGGTGAGAGTCCAGCACTACTACCCTTTTTTATGTCATTTTTATTGTCTGTATATTAAATTACTGTATTACGCTATTTTGGACCACTTTTCTTCTTTTTGGGGACATGTGGATTATGAATGACCTTGTTATTATTAGTATCCTTTATATGGCGCCACAAGGGATCTGCAGCGCCCCTTACACAGTACATGATCAAATGAGCAAACAAGAAAACAGCACTTACAGTACAAGACAATATAGGACGGGTATAGAAAACCCGGGGATAGGTGCCATCAAAGGGAGTATGGAGTATAAGATGGTGTAAATAAGAAAAAGGAAAGGCACATGAGGACATAAATCCCTGCTCTTGCGAGCTTACAATCTAAAAGGTGAGGGGCTAACAGGCCGGAGTGACACAGAAGGGGTAGACAGTGAGCATAGACAAGAAGGTTAGGAGGAGAGTTGTCTGGGTTTGGTGAAGAAGTGGGTCTTGAGAGCCCGTTTGAAGTTTTGTAGAGAGGTGGAGAGTCTGATGGGGAGAGGTAGAGCATTCCAGCGATAGGGAGCAGCATGTGCAAAATCTTGTAGGTAGGAGTGGGAGGAGGTAATCAGTTGGCAGGAGAGTTGGCGTGCATTAGCAGAGCGAAGACGACGGGTGGGAATGTAAAGAGAGATAAGGTCAGAGATGTAAGAGGGAGAAGAGTGGGTGAGGGCTTTGTAGGTGAGTGTGAGAAGCTTGAATTGGATTCTGAATGGGAAGGGTAGCCAGTGAAGGTCCTGCAAGAGAGGAGATGTGGATGTAGTATATTTAATGAGGAAGATGAGACGGGCAGCAGCATTGAGGATAGATTGAAGTGGAGGGAGGCATTTTTGAGGGAGGCCAGATAGGAGGAGATTGCAGTAGTCCAATCTGGAGATGACCAGTGAGTGGATGAGGGTCTTAGTAGCATCCTAGGTGAGAAAGGGTCGGATCCTGGAGATGTTTTTGAGAGGTACTGAATGTGTGGTTTGAAGGAGAGGGAGGAGTCAAGGATTACTCCAAGACATCGCACTTGGGGGCTAGAGGAAATAGTTGTGCCATCAATGGATAATGAAATTGTGGGAGGTGAGATTATGCGGGATGGAGGGAGGGAAGATGATCAGCTCAGTCTTAGACATGTTAAGTTTAAGAAAGCGCTGGGACATCCAGGAGGAGATAGCAGAGAGACAGTTGGAGATACGAGTGAGGAGAGCAGGGGAGAGGTCAGGGGAGGAAAGGTAGATTTGAGTATCGTCAGTGTTGAGATATTTTAAGTCAAAAGAGCTAATGAGCTCACCTAATGAGGATGTGTAGAGAGAGAAAAGGAGAGGCCCAAGAACAGAACTTTGGGGGACACCTACTGGTAGAGAAAGTGGTGGGGGGTGGAGTCAAGAGAGGAGACAGAGAAGGAACGGTCAGAAAGGTAGGACGACAGCCAGGAGAGAGCATATCGTGCAAACCAAGGGAGTAAAGGATTTGCAGGAGAAGAGGGTGGTCTACAGTGTCAAAAGCAGCAGAGAGGTCAAGGAGAATAAGCAGAGAGTAGTGGCCTCTGGATTTAGCAGCAAGGTGGTCATTGCATACTTTCGTGAGGGCAGTTTCAGTGGAGTGCTGAGGGCATAAACCAGACTTGAAAGGGTCAAGCAGTGAGTGGTAAGAAAGAAAGACAGTGAGGTGGTTGTAGACAATATGCTCAAGGAGTTTGGAGGCAAAAGGGAGAAGAGAGATGGGTCGGTAGTTGGAGAGATTGGTTGGATCAAGGGTAGGTTTTTTAAGAATAGGGGAGACAAGTGCATGGTTGAAGGCAGAAGGGACAGTGCCTGATGAGAGTGAGAGATTGAGTAGATGGGCAAGATGGGAACAGGCAGAAGAGAGGAAGCGGAGAAGGCGGGAGGGAATAGGGTCAAGTGAGGAGGTGGAGGTGGGTGAGGACCGGATGAGGACCATGACTTCCTCTCCAGATACAGGGAAGAAAGATGTCAGAGTTGGTAGGAGGGAAGTAGAGAGGGGGTTAAGAAATGGAGGAGGGGGTTGAGAAATGGAAGAGGGGGGTTGCAAAGGTTCTGGTTGGATGTTATGTCCTGACGAATGTAGTCAATTTTGGATGTGAAGAAGGTGGCAAAGTCAAGAGCAGAAGTGAAGAGGGGAGTTGATGCGGGGGTGAGCAGAGGAGCGAGTTGACAGTGGCAAAGAGGAGCCTGGGGTTTGAGGATTGGGAGGAGATGAGGTATTTGAAGTAAAATTGTTTAGAGAGGGTAAGGGCAGCACAGTAGGATGAGAGCATAAATTTGTAGTGGAGGAAGTTGGCCTTATTGCGTGATTTCCTCCACTGTCGCTCAGTGGTACGTGAGCATTTTTGCAGATATCTGGTGCATTTGGTGTGCCAGGGTTGAGGTGTCGGTCTGCGAGGGCGAATAGTGGTTGGTTGGGCGACAGAGTCAAGAGCAGAGGTAAGGGATGCATTGTAAAGGGATCCTCTCAACAAATATGCTGTTTTGTCTACTCATTCGGTAGACTTATCCATAGGGTAGGAGTCCGCATTTTCCCCCCTAAATTGTGTCATTTGAAGAATACAATATTGCCCTATGAAGTGTATTTTCTCTTTTCTTTGAAGAATATCTTGAAAACTGAGGAATCCATGTCGGGGAATGACATCTGATTGAGTTAATTCAGTGTATCATTCAGTAATAAAGCGCAGAGGGACTCTATATTGGTGATATTGGTTGTGTATTATGTTTCATTGAAGTGTGGGTGGCGCTTTGCACTAATTGAATCCCATAGGCTGCTATTTTTTTGCGCAGTGGTTCGAGTTCAAGTTATTTCTTGTCGCATTTACCTATTTGTCCTGGAGATTTATCAAATAAATATGACGATTAAGGAATACTCAAATACTGGCATTGTCGAAGAAGTTGGCAACTAGACTAACTGTACTATGCAGGAACCATGTGCCTTTGAATGCCAGCTCCAGTGAGCAAAGACCGTCTTTTAGAAAGTCCAACTCGGGTCCACATCAAACTTTCGTGAGGGAGATATTGGTCAGAATCTATACTACAGCCATTAGTATCATCGAAAGGATTGTCATGCCTGCCCTATTTGACATGGGATCACAAGTAACAAACTTGAAGGAGTCATATTTTCTTAAGCATTAATCAAAATATTTGCTTTTGCCAAACTCTAAATACTGGTTCTGGGTGCAACAGCAGGTGTTGGACCTCTTAATGAATGAAAACTGAATGTCTAGTGGTGATTGTTAACAGACCTCATCACTGCCACTGTGTCTGGGGGTGAACAACATAGATATAAGCAGCTCTAAATACTTGGCTCTTTAGGGAAAAAAAAAAGAGAGAGAGAGGTCAGGAAGATCCAAGTACTACAAAGCTATTAGCAATTTGTAGAAGAAGTGTAGTGGAAGCGCCGCACGGTTACAAAGCGGTTCGTTGTTCTGCGATGGGTTTGTATGAAGAATCCATTCGCACGGTGATCGCAAGGAGATTGACAGGAAGAAGGCGATTGTGGGTGTCAACTGACCGTTTTCTGGGTGTGTTGGAAAAACGCAGGCGTGTCCAAGCGTTTGCAGGTTCGCGTGTCTGACGTCAATTCCGGCCCCGGACTGGCTGAAGTGATTGCAGCGGCTGAGTAAGTCCTGGGCTACTCTAAAACTACACAAAATCTTTTTGTACCGCTCGGCTGCACATGCAATCGCACACTTGCACAGCTAAAATACACTCCCCGGTGGGCGGCGACTTTGCGAACGAAGGACTCCAAAAAACAGCTAGCGAGCGATCAGGTCTGAATTACTCTCAATGAGTGAGGGAATCTCTCAAGAGATTTGACTGACCCTAGTATCAAAATCATAATATGGAGCAAGGAGGAACTGAGACTAGGTTTATGCAAAGGCGCACCCAGTTCATGTGCGGCTGCGATTTTCCGCGGATTCTGAAGTGCGGAAATAAGGCCAGTTTAAGCATTCCCCTTGTGCACTAAATTCAATGGACTTAACAAACCTTGCAACACCCACTTTTTCATATATGGGCAATCCTCAAGTGCACTGGTGGATCCAATTTCTCTACCACCTCCGCCGTACTAACTAGCAGTTCTGAAAGCATTTGTGTCTATCTCTGAATCGGGGCCTCAGCTAAGCTCTCAATGAATATCCTTACATTCATCCTTACCCACTTATTTTTCTGGTTCCCAATAATAAAAATCATTCCTTTAGAATTGTACAGTTATTGTAGGTTTTGTGCACCAGTTAAAATACTCATTATCGCTTGATTGAAACGGACACATTTATTTTTGGTGCTCTGTGGTGGATTTTCCATTAGGCACGTGAGGCCTAAGCCTAGGGGCGTCACTTGCTAGGTAGGCCGCACTTCGACCCTCGTTGTATTACAGTCAGTCCGAAATTTCCCTGTAGCTACAAACTATTTCCTCTGTACTGTACTGTACGGCATTATAAGTGGAGTGTGAACGGGTAGGACATGCACAGACTGCCCATGTAAGTTGTCCGACTTAGTAAATATGTATACATAATTACTATAATGTTCTATTATTATATTATATTCAACTGCAATTGCCAAAAGGCGGCTCATAAACAATGAAAATGAGAAAATTGGGAGTTGGGGGTGGCCATTACTGTTGTGCTTAGGGGCTCCCTGACCCCTGTTGGTGCATCTTCCTAAATGCAAATACAAATCTCATTTTTACTGGGAAGTACACAGGGGACGGCCCTTGAAAATAGTCCTGCCTGTTGTAGATGAATGGAGGGAAATGCAGAAAACTAGTTTGTACCCCTTAGAGGCGCCTGGATCTGGTGAATCAGCAAATGGTGCGTCATATTTAAAAGCAAGACAACAGATTTAAGCGTAACCTCCTGAGCTTCCAATGAATTAAATAATGAGAGGTTTTGCTGTTCTGTTCACTGTGACAAGGATGCCCTAGACCACTGATGAGCTACTAAGAAAGTAACACAAAGTCTGATAGGGTGGGCATCAGAAGACGTGTGTCCCTTTGTAATATGTATACACTCACTTTTAGTATTGTTTCAGTTTTGAGTCCTGATTACGGGTTCCTCTTTGTTTCGATGTCCGTATGAAAAGTAATCGTTACTTCAATTTTATTGCTTTCAGTTCGTTAACTAATTTTCCATATTTGTTTTCTGTTAAGGGAAAAGTTGCACAAACTGCTTGTATGTCAGCCTGCAAACACCTTTCCACATCGCTGACACAAATGCTGCTGGACAGCGAGCTGAAACAGATTAGCATGGGCGCCATCCAGCAATTCAACCTCGATGTCATCCAGTGTGAAGGTCAGTACAGCGCACATAATGGGACCATGACGTCTGGTATTTCACATCATTACACCAGAGATTTTCTGTAGCAGAAGCTTGCATTGTAAATAAAAGTATGTATTTAGAATGTTGACATGGTCTGAATGTCAACATTCAGGATGTTGATGCAGGCATTATGTCGGCATTGTGTTAACCATTTATTTTTATTAAAAAAAAGAAGAGATATCAAATATGCAAATATGCAGATTCCATTCCAGTACATTAAATTCTGAGCCACCAAGACTGGATATCAGACAACATAGGATATTGATTAACCATGTGACATTCGACTATATATATATATATATATATGTATGTATATATATATATATATATATATATATATATATAGATAGATAGCAAAAGAGGAGAGAGAGAAAAAAAGAATAAGGTAGGATTGGGGGAGGGGGGAACCACCATAAGAGGCCAGATTGACTGGCCAACCCCTTATAATCACATAAAACACATTGTACAAACACCTTAGTTTGGTGATTTCAACCTAAGTTGAATACCCATTCACAGATACCAAACATAGGGGCAGATTTATTAAGCTCGGTGAAGTGATAAAGTGGAAGGTGATAAAGGACCAGCCAGTCAGCCCCTAATTGACATTTTTCAAACCTAGCCTGTAGCATGGCAGTTAGGATCTGATTGGCTGGTCCTTTATCATCTGCCACTTTATCACTTCACCGAGCTTAATAAATCTGCCCCATAGTCACAAACAAGCAGATCAGCCCTCCAACATATAAACCATGAAGAAGGTTCTCATTGATTCTGAACTAGGCCATGCTACACAGTTTAATGCATCAGATCATAGGGAGAGAGATTATTATACATAAACCAAGGTTCCCAAATCATATCAAACTTAACCGATCTATCATGCAGTGATGCAGAGATCTTCTCCGTAGTGGAAATGAACCAAATTTTAGCCAATACTATGCTTAATGGTGGAGATGCAGGGTTTTTCCAGCATTTAGCCACTGTACAGTACATCTAGCTTCATTAAGAACATGGTGAATAAGCTTATTAGTATTTTCATTAAGGCCATCAATCAGGAGTCTCAATAATGCAGACCAGGGGCTAAGTGAAATTGGGGTTATTAAAGATGTTTCCTAGAAGTGTTTCAACTTGATTCCACAATATACTAATTTTGGGGCATTTCCACCAAGTCACCGATTTGGCCACATATCCTCCAACACATAGGAGAGGACGCGTGGAAGATCTTGTTCAGCCTTAAAGGATTGTTACTGTCAGCATTGTGGATGCTGACAGTAACATTGTCGAAATTACAGATTTAGGTGTAGGATTATCACAGTAGAAAAACCGTATGTTGACATTAGAACCATATTTACAGTGTACATGTTAATGTGTCGGCATAATGATGTCCATGCTGACATTCTGAACGTCAGTGGGGTTTGTTTTTTTTACCAGCCTTAAGAAGAAGATAAAATAGAAAATATAGCAATAGCAGAGGTTGACATGGCATTCCAGGGCTCATTGGGCATGCGAGTCCTAATATTCCTATCTGTGGTATATCCATACTTGCCTACTTGACCCTCATACATTACCAGGAAAGTCCAGGAACAGAGCATTTTCTCCCTCATGGAGAGGGTCAGGTAAGCAAATATGGGTATATCAGACTAGTCCAGGGTTTCCGGAACTCGGTCCACAAGGTTCCCTAACAGTCCAGGTTTTAAGGATATCCGTGCTTCAGCACAGGTTACTTAATTAGTATATCAGTCACTTTGATTATACCATATGTGCACAAGCATGGATAGCCTTAAAACCTGGACTTTTAGGGTGCCTTGAGGATTTGTCTTTGTCTGCACTTTTAGGGAAGTGTCCCTGAATACAAATATACTACACTATATTTTTGTATTTTATTTTTTTCCGAGGTACTCCACTTAATCGGACGCTTGAAGAGCCTCCTGATTACAGGACTGTCTAATTGACTAAGGGCCTAATTCAGACCCGGTCGCTGCAGCCGCAGCGATCGCAGGCTGAAGTCCTGTGCTGTGTGCACACACGCACACAGTGAGATTTGAAGGCATCTCACTTGTGCGATCGCCTCTGCCTGATTGACAGACAGAGGCAGTCAGGGGCATATCGGCGGCGTTGTGTGTGTGTGTGGGGGGGCGCGGGACAGACAAAACAGGCATGTCCGGATCATTTGTGGGGCATCACACGCAGCTGCTGTGGCCAAAAACATGGCAGGTAGCCGCCTGCCTTTGCTCCACTATGGGGGAAGGCTAGGGCCTGGCATGCGGGGCGGACTAGCTCTGTGCTGGGCCTTCCCCCGCGTGCCTAAGCTTTTGATCTTAAATGTTCATTTTTTTTGCACATCTACGATCAGGTCTGAATTAGGCACCAAGTACCAAGGACAATATGTCTCACTGATGGACTAAGTATTTAGGACTATTTATCATTGTATGAAAAATTCTATTATATTGGAACAGGATTGAGCGCTATATCTGTAGTTTGTATACTTTTGGCTTGGACTGGTCTGATATACCACAGAACTGGATGTACAATAGCTTGCCACCATTTTTAGTCATAGATTGTGAAGATATGAAAATACTTTCATTAACTGTGCATGTCGGAGTCTTTTTCTATAAATATGAACTGTAGCTGCAAAACATTCCTGGATCCTGGAGATCTCAATGAATATTACTTTTGAATTGTGTTCACTCAATAGTAAATGCACTCTGTTGGGTGTACAGTAATAGTATCTATCTCGGGCCGTACTGTGCCAGTGCCTGTGTATTTTCTGAAGGAACTCTGTTCATTCAACGCACCATTAATATTCAGGTTGCATGCATTACATTTTCTACAGCCGTCACACTAATTAACAGTGCCACCTAAGAAATGTAGACGTAGCGTATGGCACAGCTTAGGGAGTATAAGCCTATCTGCGTTATGAGTTTCCCCAGCAATGTCATCAGCCCGTCATGGTATCAGCATGTTTGTGCCCTCATTAGCCATGTTTCCAGACAGACGGGCGACTCTTGTGGTCAGTAACTGGGGTTCGAGGCCATTGCGAGTGGGTAGAAGAAGTATTTACTGAACAGTCAACAATTATTTTGGTTTTATATCAGTTGGCAGAGTTTTGCTTCATTACTAATGAATACTCTTACTTACATTTAGAAATGGTGAGCGAATGTATAGACAGTACTTACTAAAGATGCATCAAAAAGACAAACAGATCAAATTCTACTAAATAGAAAATGTATTTACTGGAAATGTGTGATCCTCTGCTCTGTTAATATGTTGCTGCACAGGAATGTAGACACATTAAGTTCATTTTAGTTTTGTCGTGTTACTTTAATTAAACAGGAAAAAGGAGCATTAGCACTTAAACTTCATTTAAACATTATGGCAGGCAAGTGTCCCCATTTTACACATTACGGCAGGCAAGTGTCCCCATTTTACACATTACGGCAGGCAAGAGTCCCCATTTTACACATTACGGCAGGCAAGTGTCCTTATTTTACACATTATGGCAGGCAAGTGTCCCCATTTTACACATTACGGCAGGCAAGTGTCCTTATTTTACACATTATGGCAGGCAGAGACCCCATCGAGAGAGAGAGATAGATACTAATACTTACATTTTGCAGAGGCGCTTCCCACTCTTCGGCCCGCCTCTTCAGTCCCTTCCACGCGTCGGCCACCTCTACTTCTTTGTAGCTTGGCAGCTGCTCCCCCTCCTCCTCAGTACTCCTCTTGGGGGGGGGGGGGGGGTGGAGTTTCACAGAATGAAGCGGTTGCATTGTGACGCCACGACGCGGTCGCGTCATTCCGCGAAACTCCGCCCCCCCAAGCGGGTTACTCTGGAAGAGGGAGGAGGGGGAAGCAAGGAGTCACAGAACTGCCATGGCGGGCGCCCCGTGCAAGAAACGGCACTGAATGAACATAATACAGTACAGAAACAATGAAGTACAGAAAAGCTTTTCATTAGGTACAAACAGCATGGCGATATTAAAAGAACATTAAGGGAATGCTGAGTAAACTGGAAAGTCTTGGGTCTGTTTTTTTAAGAATCTAGAGTGGGGATCTCTCGACTGTGCAGGAGAGGGAGTTCCATAGAGTCGGAGACGCTTTAAAAATATGAGCAGACTCGCACAAAGTTCCGCTCCTCCGGCAGCTTGTGGTTATTACATTAAGCCCATAGTGGCAGGTTAATTGGCTTCCGGTAAAAAAAATTAACCCTGGTATCTGTGTAGTAGGGAATATAGATTGTACGTTCTGCAGGGATTGATGTGAGTGACTATTGACTAAATATTCTCTGTAAAGCGCTGCAGAATATGTGGTTGCTATATAAATACCTGCTACTAAATTAATTTATTTGTTTCCGTTATTATAACATCTGTTATTGGGATCTATCACTAGTGAGACTATAAGGGGGTAATCAAACCACATGCCCTTCGATATTACAGATTATTCGTCGCTCTCCGTAGAAGTTGCAGGAAAATCTGCAATGTTGGGATACCGTAATTATTACTAATGTGCGAAGGAGCACAATGCAACTGTATATCAACACTAACTGAATACCCCTCCAAGGGGGCAGTTAAACTGTGATCAATATTAGTGATTTTCTGACGGAAAGGCGTCTGTAACAGCGGCATAACGTAGGCACCATACAACCCATAGCAGTGCACAGTTTAATGAGCTGTGTAAATTACTCATCATTATCAGCAATACTTCTTATTCACGGACACTCTGGAAGAGAAATAGAAATTCTACCTGACTGTAAGCAGTGCTTACATAGATTTTGAAGCTAAATATAGGAAAAACAGCCATTTAAATTTTCATATTAGATGTAGTGTTCATACAATTTAAAGTGTTCATCTATTTATCCTACTGTAATAAGTCCTGCAATGTGGGGCGGGATGTAATGCTTTTGCCTTGTAAGTGATTGCCCCTTTAAAACAAAGTAAGAGTTTGGCGCGGCACCACACATGGCTGCTGAGCTCGGGCGGCATTACATCCCGCCCATTAGTGTTTCTAAATAGGAGTTACCATGACTGTAACATAAAAAGGAAAGGTAAGTGTCTTGAAGGAGGAGGTCCTTGGTTATATGGGAAATTAAAACTGAAATGTACTCTGGTGACTACACAGCTTTTTTACCAACATTGGAAAAGTTTACTTTATGGAAATAATATTTCGGTCTGAGTTATTCTTTATTGCTTGGTTAATGTATGTGTATGACTGGAAACAGTACATTGTGGTGTTAGCACCTATTGTATTTGATTTGGTTATGTTGGGATTTCTTTAAAAAAAAAAAATTATGTCAATCTTCTGAGACCAAGCAGTTTTCATTCATTTGCGCCATTCACTTAATTGGTGTCCACTTAGTAAGCTGCTTAACAATGGGATAGCCACGTTCTCATAGCAAGAACCCATTTGCCTGTATTACTGAAATATACATTTCCCTGGGATATACTTAATATCCCGGAGGTTGAGACCCTGACAGTCAGAATGCTCACTGTAAGTACTGGGGTTAGCGTTAGGCACGAGGGGGCGGGTTAGGCTGTGGGCTGCATTAGGGTTATGGGTGGGGGCAGCCAGGGGCACAGACAGCTCTGCTGGGTCCTGGTAAAGGGAGTGGGTGTGGCCAATGTAGAGAGGTGTGACCACACCCCCTCCTCAGAGGAGGCCACCACCGACCTCCCTGGCCCCTCCAACCGTCCGGGCCTGGGTAAAGAGTATCCGCCCCCCCCCCTCTCAGTGCCACTAGGGACAGTTAAGGTTATGCTGTGGGAGGGGACGGTTAGGGTTAGTCTTTGGAAGGGGTGGGTTAGGGTTACAATATTCACCATGCTCCAACTGGATTTTGAACATCAGGATCTCTACTGTCGGGATATCAATACTAACACATTTTACAGACTGCAATGGCAGTTTTAGTGGCTACATTCATTCCTTCCAATGGGCATGCGTATACCAGCACTCTCATACAAACCTACTCTCTCATAGAGAGAGCTGCCCATCTCATGAGGTGGTGGTGGGATAATCACTGGGTCATTTACCCAAGACTCCCTTTAGCTGGGGGACCCAACATTTTTCCATCACTGGTCCAGTATGGACATTTAAAAATGACCCCCATGCCATTGATGGGGCTTCTCTTATTATTTACCAGTTATTTATATAGCGCACACATATTCTACAGTGCTTTACAGAGAATATTTGGCCACTCAGTCCCTGCCCCAGTGGAGTTAACAATCTATATTCCTTACCACATGTACACACAGACACACTAGGATTAGTTTTGTCAGGAGCCAGTTAACCTACCAGTATATTTTTGGGCTGTGGGGAAAACCCACACAAGCATGGGGAGAATATACAAACTCTGCACTGTTAGGGACATGGGGGGTAATTCCGAGCTTTGTTAGCAGTTGGGCAAAACCATGTGCACTGCAAGAGGGGCAGATATAACATGTGCAGAGAGAGTTAGATTTGGGTGGGTTGTATTCAAACTGAAATTTAAATTGCAGTGTAAAAATAAAGCAGACAGTATTTACCCTGCACAGACACAAAATAACCCACCCAAATCTAACTCTCTCTGCAAATGTTATATCTGCCCCCCCTGCAGTGCACATGGTTTTGCCCAATTGCTAACAAACTTGCTGCTGCGATCAACTCAGAATTACCCCCATGGTGGGAATCGAACCCATATCTCAGTGCTATGTGTCAGTAATGCTAACCTTTACACCATCCGTGCTTGCCCCAAGTGTTGTAATATATTTGGCGGGTGTATTTCCTGTCCATACTAATAACACCTGAAGACAATGGTAACTACAGGCAGATTTTTGGCAAGAATATTGCAGACTAAGCTGATGTGACTGAAGACAGCAAGACTTAATGATACTGGATACATGGCAAAGCAGGAGTTGATTGCAGGCAGATTTAGCAAGATAAGCTGCCTAAAGACTGCTGAACTAAGAGTGTGCAGGATTCACAACATAGCATTGGTTACTGAAGCAATGAGGTGTTAGTTGATGGTGAGCATAGCAGGACAATGGTTAACTGTTGGAAATAATCAGGTACTAGCTGTGTACTGGAATTGGAAGCAGAGTGCTGACAGCATGAACCTATCTGCAGAAAGACTTGCCGGATGAACTGTGTAACTAGGCCACAGTCTACAATAACAGACAGGATACAGTCACAGTGTAAGCTAAGCTGTAACTTGAGTATAGTTTCAGATGTACTGGAAATACTGCAGACTTGCAACTACCAAGCATGGCTGGAGTTCATGTACTTTGCTGTTGGCAACCACAGACACACAGGCAGGATGTACAAAGAACCAGTGCTTGCAAGGTATATTACCATAGACTTGGCAGGAGCCTGGACATGGATCAGGACGAGACACGAGAGTAACTGGAGGGCCACGGCAAGAAAAGACACTGAGCAGGAATAGACACATGATAGCTGGTACAGGGTAGGATCCAACAGGACACAGGTGTAGGACTTTCAGGGACAGCACAGTGAGGACTGAGGCTGGATACAAAGATATGGGAACACAATGGCAGCAGGGCACCAGGACACACGAACAGACAGGCAGACTGGGAACTGTAAAGGGAGCAGTGACCATTGGACGAGTTCACTAGGTAACAGGAACTAGGAGATATCACTGGCAGGAAGGAACTGACCAGAATCTCTAATAAAAGGGAGGCAAACCAATCAGGGGAGTCATCATGCTGGAGTTGGGTGACGAGGCATTACAAACAGGTGTGCTGCTGCACATAGCAGCCAGTATCCTAGATGCTAGGAGACAGCCGGATAACAGACAGAACAGAGTCGAAGCGGCAATTCATAACAGGTGGGCAGCGTATGTAATCCTGGTCACTTGGCTGTCTGCCCTGGACATACCAGATCTTTCCTTTGCCACCATCTCAACATTATTTTCAGTGTACTTATTTATTTTCCAGTATTTTCTGCATCTTGCTGTATATGTATATTTCTCATGTTCCGTTTATACAATTTAATTTTGCTTGGATTTTGTGCACTGTGTTTTCCAACCAACCACTGCATTGGGCCAGGAGAACGTGGCGCACTGTACTAAAGAAGTTGTCCAGCACCATTGTACACTAATAGTAACAGGGAACTTATCCAAAGATTTAGTGATTCCATGCAAGAAGCCAGGAAGGTGGTGTTCAGTCCAAGTGATATTGCATAGTAAGGATACCAAGTGGCTGAGCAATGTAGAAGAGTGAGGATTATGCACATAAGTGAGAAGGAAACACTGGAGCTTGAAAATCTCCTCTTGAGAAATCCTGAGATATAGGGGGGAATTCAATTGTTTGAAAAGTCAGTTGGGTGTCTGTTTTTTCCTTTCTATTACATAGGAAAAAACAGACTCACATCTGACTTTTCAAACATTTGAATTCCCCCCATAGAATAAATGGTTTGGGGAGAGTGATGGCTGTGTGACAGGCCCTCAGTGGCTAGGGTATGGGTCATGTGGTCGACCACACACTTAGGTCAACAGTCATTAGGTCAACCACTATTGGTCGACATGCATTAGGTCGACATGGTCATTAAGTCGACATGGGAAAAGGTCGATCAGTTTTTTTACTTTTTTTTGTGTCCTTTTCTTTGTAAAGTGACGGGGAACCCCAATTACTGCACCGTGTCCCCTCGCATAGCTCGCCATTCTTCGGGCAAGGTGCCTCGCTCCACTACCGCTGCGCTCGGCACAGGTTACTATTCCCAGTCGTAGTCCACGTGGATCGTAAAGTATGAAAAAGTGGGAAAAAAATGCAAAAATAAAATGTGAAAAACGCATGTCGGCCTAGTACATGTCGGCCTAGTGACCATGTCGGCCTAGTGACCGTATCCCAGTGGCTACATTTATTTCAATTGGGCAGTTATAAATTAAAAAAAACGCAATTTAATCACTCATTATTATTTTACTTTTTTTAAAGACTGACATGGAGCCATTGGTTTCAGCTTCACAAGATTTTGGCACAATATATCCTTAGTCCGCCGGTAGGAAAAGAACAATAAAGAGGGGACCAATTAAATAAAATGTAAGAGCGATACGAAGGATAAAACAACAATCATTCCTTACTTGGAGCCTGATTCTGAGTTGTGCGTAAAGCAGTCACAATTCCAGCCGCTGTAAGGCATCGCAAATCCATGCAAACATCCACCTGTATTCTGACCGCGCATGCCCAAATACTCTGTTTATGAGATCAGCAGTCATCAGTGGGGTGGTCTTCAGTATGCCGAATGTCGTCGCCGGAAGCCCGGCCGCCGGCATTCCATACGACACCCCATCAGTGTTGTCTGCATTTGCACCAGACCTATAATCCTAGATGCAGGAGCCCCGACTGAAATCAGACAGATCTTTACTTACAGGTGTGTCCTTATACACCTCTCTCTATTGCGCCATATGGTGAGACTCCTGTTGCTTTTCCTGTGCTGCATACTTAGCATCTTAGTACACATTTAGTACTAGATGCTTAGAATTAGTTTTTTATATTGCAAAGGAATTGGTATAAGTTGCAGATTCAGTATAATGATGCGCCTCTTTGCCTTTTGTTAATTTTTTTCCTATTTTGTTACTTTTCCCTCAATTTTGCATCTTATAGGCCCTCATTCCGAGTTGTTCGCTCGCTAGCTGCTTTTAGCAGCATTGCACACGCTAGGCCGCCGCCCTCTGGGAGTGTATCTTAGCAGAATTGCGAACGAAAGATTAGCAGAACTGCTAATAAATAATTCCTTGCAGTTTCTGAGTCGCACCAGACCTACTCACAGATTGCGATCAGCTCAGTCCGTTTAGTTCCTGCTTTGACATCACAAACACGCCCTGCGTTCGGCCAGCCACTCCCCCGTTTCTCCAGACACTCCCGCATTTTCCCCTGACACGCCTGCGTTTTTTAGCACACTCCCGGAAAACGCTCAGTTACCACCCAGAAACACCTACTTCCTGTCAATCATTTACCGATCAGCAGAGCGACTAAAAAGCGCAGCAGAATCCACAGCAAATCTACTAAGTTTTTAGTTAAATAACTAAGCGCATGTGCCCTGCGTGCCTTACGCATGCGCAGTTTGCAACAAATTGCAACATAGCGAAAATCGGCAACGAGCGAACAACTCGGAATGACCCCCATAATGCACTAGGGGCATAATTCAGCACGAGTTGTAGTCTTGCGAAAATGCAGTTTTACAAACGGTCTAGACACACCTCCATGGTTCTGGCCGCACCCCCCAATGCTGCGTCAACGCCTAGAAAACGCTGTGTCAACGCCCCCGCCCTGCGAATGCCTCTTCCTGTCACTCAGGTAGAGGGGTTCGCATAAGTGAGATATCGTCGGATCCCACTGTGTGCGCACGCGCAGTGCAGCTCCTGTGCATGTGCACACTGCACAGGGACTTCAGTATGCGAACGCATCGCTGATGCGTCTCATACTGAATTAGGCCCTAAGTTCTTAAATTTAGTTCTATGGTGCTGTAAAATTGCAAAGTCAGTGCACTAATTGGGGCGTTTTGGCACAATTGCAGGATAAGTGTACTGTATGCTCAGCTCTGAATAGTCCCTAGTTCTGTCAACGCACCCACCGGATGGAGCATGTACAGTGTGCAAAAAATAGCAAGATCTGGGTTGTGTTTGTGTGACTGGTAGTCAGCATGCCGGTATCCCGGCTGTTAAATGGCAGATGGGAGAGGAAGGGGGTGAGCGCAACAAAGCCCCTTGCGGGCTCGCAGCGCTCACCACGCTGTGGGCTCGGTAGCTCACTGCGCTCGCCACAGTTTCTATAGTCCGTGTTGGTCAGCTTGCCGACCAGCGGAATATTCAGGGTACAGGATCCTGGCGTCGAATTTTGTGACTGGGGGTCACATGACCGCATCCCCGAGATCTGTGCACATTCAGAATTGAATGCATCTGCGAAACAGATGGTGTTACATGTATAACCAATCAACAGCTAATATGGCTTTGTACTCTATATACTCATTTACAAATGTGTGTCTCATGGAACACTAAGCAATACATCCTAAAGAGAGACGGAGACGTTTCTAGCATTCTGCCTGAAGTACAGTAACAAATAACATGTTTTTTTAATATTGGCAATATTTTACATTAATCGGTATTAAATGAGGCTACTGAGACTTGTTCTGATGTATGATTGTTCTGATGTATGAACATTTAATAGCTTACATTCAATGCCTCTCGTACCCGGTCCCCCATATGAGAATGAACAGAACAATACAATACAGACTCTGATTAATGAATAGGGAATCTCTTTGTCTGAATACATAACATCAAAACATATATACGTACTATATAAGCAAAAACAAGAACGGCAGAACATTTTAATAGCTTATTTTTGCGGTAAGGAAATGAATAAGTTGTGCAGGGATTGTGTCGCACAGGAGCAGATCTGGACGTAAAAGCTGCTTTTGTTGTTGGGATTTCATTCATAAGGTCTGTCTGCATTCTGTGCATCCCTGTGTTCCTAGTGATTTATAACCTTTCTCATTGGCCTCCTCCAGCTTTCCTCCTTTGACATTTTGGGATTAATGGCTACAATGGTGACAGTTCCATTAGCACTCAGAGTGTGCAAATAACTCACAAATGGCAGGTAGCTTCCTACTGTATTGATAAATGGGTTTTTAGGTTTTACAGACACAGAAGGGGAGGTGTGTTCTACAGCTGCCTACATTTTAATGTGCAGAATTTAATGACGGCTGAACTATTTTTTAATCATCATTTTTTAGTTTGCAAACTGCTGTAAAATGATCTCGGAGTTAATATCCAGTGTTTACAAGCATTAAATCATCGGATATTATTAATGCATGTCTGTCATGTACGTTTTTCTAAACCTGAGCCAAGAATGGTGAGAAAACATTCGCTATATGTGTTGTGCGCGTGTTGTTTTCGGTTCCTTGTTTCTCCGAGATTTTCCTTTATTTAGGAAAATGTTATATGCAAGAACATAATGAAATAGGATTCAAAACAACATCCAACAATGTACACTGCTTACCTGCATTAAGAGAATTTGGTTGATCATGCTCAATGGTAGTGAACGATTGTACGCTAGAAACCATAGTAATGCGTGAGGCGATAACCAAACCACCAATAACCCTCGCCATTGTTTCATTAAGAAACTGCTAATAATTTAAAAGTGACTCACTGCAGTATGCTTCCTACACGGTCCTGTTTCATTATAGGACCGTGCCTGGCTATGTATGACCCATAGTGACTTGTATATTCTAGTTCTGAGCATATTCAAAGGGGGTTAGAATCCTTACAATATGGGTATTCCGTGGTGTAGTCTCTCCTGTAACAACCAGAATACTCAGAACACATTCTTCCAGTTTCAAAATGATAGCACATTTTCTGGGCAGTTTTTATGTTCCCCTTGTTTGGGGACCAGCAGATGGAATGTGAATAACATTTTCACTTGCAGATCGGTCTGCTCTTTCCCAACAATTTTGCCCTCAGGAGCAACTGGACTTACCCACCATACTACCTACCTGACAGAGATAGAGTTACATATCTAAAATTATATAGATATCTCTTTCTATCTAAAGGGAGGTTGGGGTGCTGGGAAGTGGGGAGGAGCATATGAAGTGGGAGCTGGAGCTGGGTGCATGGGAGCAGATGAGGGCTGTGGGGGTGGGCATAGAAGGGCTATGGCGAAGGAGGTGGCTGATTATCTACATCCTGACACTGTTTGTGGTAAGCCTAGATGGTGTCCGCACTGCGACCCAGTACATTGACTGGTGCTCCCCACCACCACACCTTCCCGTTCCGAAACCTATGGTGAGAAATATTTTGGGGTACGTTATAGTTAAAATGATAGAGAAGTAAAGGGGCTGTATCACTCTTACATATTTGCCACTGTAAATGAGAAGTGAAGACAACTTGCACCAATGACAAATGTCCAACTGAGGCTAGGAGTATGCAGCTCAAACTTTGGAACTCAGTAAGTTCCTAGAACAGCGGTGGCCAACCTGTGGCTCTTGAGCCGCATGTGGCTCTTTCTTTATTCAAATGTGGCTCCCAACACTCTAAATCATCTGACCACAACAGATACAGAAACCGCTGCACCCCAGCCAGACACGCAGCAGCACTACAGGGACTGAAAACTGCAGGAGTCGGATACTAGAGGTGAGAGACACCCACCAGCAAACAGAGGACACATTAGGGACTGCTGCAATGGCACGAGTTGATGGGGGAGCTGTAGTGATACATGAGGGTGGGCTAGAGTGACACGTGGCAGAGCTGGCTGGAGAGACACAGGAGGGTCCTGGCAGGAGTGACGTGGGAGGGTGCTGGAAGTAGTGACACGGGAGAGCTGGCTGGAGTGACATAGGAGGGTGGTAGTAGGAGTGACACATGGGAGAGCTGGCTGGAGTGACATAGGAGTGTGGTAGCAGGTGTGACACATGGGGGAACTGGCCGGAGTGACAGGAGGGTGCTGGAAGTAGTGACACATGGGAGAGCTGGCTGGAGTGATAGGATGGTGCTGGAAGTAGTGACACATGGGAGAGCTGGCTGGAGTGACATAGGTGGGTGGTAGCAGGAGTGACACATGGGAGAGCTGGCTGGAGTGACATAGGAGTGTGGTAGCAGGAGTGACACATGGGGGAGCTTGTTGGAGTGATATAGGAGGGTGGTAGCAGGAGTGACACATGGGGGAGCTGTCGCTGGAGTGATATAGGAGGATGGTAGAAGGAGTGACACATGGGGGAGCTGGCTGGAGTGACAGGAGGGTGCTGGAAGTAGTGACACATGGGAGAGCTGGCTGGAGTGACATAGGAGGGTGCTAGCAGGAGTGACACATGGAAGAGCTGGCTGGAGGGACAGGAGGGTGTTGGCTGGAGTGACACATGGGAGAGCTAGCAGGAGTGACACGGGGGAGCTGGCTGGAGTGACATAGGTTGTTAGCAGGAATGAAACATGGGGGAGCTGGCTGGAGTGACAGGAGGTTGCTGGCTGGAGTGACACATGGGGGAGCTGGCTGGAGTGACACAGCAGGGTCTTGGCAGTAGTGACACATGGGAGAGCTGGCTGGAGTGACATGAGGGAGCTGGCTGGAATGACATAGGAGGGTTCTAGCAGGAGTGACACATGGGGGAGCGGGCTGGAGTGACAGGAGGGTGCTGGCTGGAGTGACACATGGGGGAGCTGGCTGGAGTGACACAGCAGGGTCTTGGCAGTAGTGACACATGGGAGAGCTGGCTGGAGTGACACAGCAGGGTCTTGGCAGTAGTGACACATGGGAGAGCTGGCTGGAGTGACACAGCAGGGTCTTGGCAGTAGTGACACATGGGAGAGCTGGCTGGAGTGACATAGGAGGGCGCTAGCAGGAGTGACACATGGAAGAGCTGGCTGGAGTGACAGGAGGGTGTTGGCTGGAGTGACACATGGGAGAGCTAGCAGGAGTGACACGGGGGAGCTGGCTGGAGTGACATATGTTGCTAGCAGGAATGAAACATGGGGGAGCTGGCTGGAGTGACAGGAGGTTGCTGGCTGGAGTGACACATGGGGGAGCTGGCTGGAGTAACACAGCAGGGTCTTGGCAGTAGTGACACATGGGAGAGCTGGCTGGAGTGACCCGGGGGAGCTGGCTGGAATGACATAGGAGGGTTCTAGCAGGAGTGACACATGGGGGAGCGGGCTGGAGTGACAGGAGGGTGCTGGCTGGAGTGACACATGGGGGAGCTGAAGTTTATTATGTGAATCTGGCTTTTTCAATTATTTTTTGTGAAAGTGGCTTTTTCAATGGATCTGGCTTTAAAAAAATATATATTTTATGTTGTTCTGGCTTTTTCAATGTATTTTATACCAGGGGTGTGGTCTAGCAGGCACAGGACCACATTCCATTTTTGCATGTGCGCCATCGGCTTGATGTCGGCTGATTGACGTACCTAACAAGGTTTTTTGGCTCTTTGTCACTGACTGGTTGGCCACCCCTGTCCTAGAAGATAGAGGTATCAAATGGTGGTGGTGGGGAACGAGGTAGGGGGGGGGGGGGGGGGGGTGTTCCAGCACTTCTCCAGCCTTTAGTCTTAGGATCTGTGGGTTGGTTACCGAAACAAATATGAAAACAAATAATAGTGTACACTGTGTGATTCCGAAAACATACACTCAGTATGATATATGCTCTACGATTCTTGAATATAATTGAGCCTTGGGTCATATTGCACAGTTACCCGGCGGTGATTGCAATTTGTACTGGTGGCTTTCACAATTGTACACTGGTTAATAAGACCGAATAAATCCTTAAAAATCATAATCGCCCCTTATTAATGTGCTATTCGCCTAGGACATTAATTTATAATCCCAATGTCCATCAGTTTAATAGTAATGGTATAAAGTCCGGTTATCTCATGACAGAGCGGTATAAAGACTTAAATAATGTAGAGTGCTAGGGTGTACTGAGAATAATGTCTGATTAGAGATGGTCCTTCCAATTTAAGAAGAGACAGTAAATATATTAAAAAAACTAAATTTATTTAACGTAAAGCATAAAATAATTGCAATTAACATAATTATTCAAATAAGAACAAAAATACTAAAATCCAAAAAAATAAGAAATGTAAGGGTGAATAGGAAAATAGTAACCTCAAAATAGCTGAAACACGTGTCACAGATCTCTGTCTCCTTCCTCAGGCTGTGTCCATTTCTTTGGGAATAGCTCAGGTAAAGGCACAGTGAGGTCAGCTTTAATCACTTTTTCTTATTTTCTCTGACGTCCTAGTGGATGCTGGGGACTCCGTAAGGACCATGGGGAATAGCGGCTCCGCAGGAGACTGGGCACAGCTAAGAAAGATTTAGGACTACCTGGTGTGCACTGGCTCCTCCCACTATGACCCTCCTCCAGACCTCAGTTAGAATCCTGTGCCCGGCTGAGCTGGATGCACACTAGGGGCTCTCCTGAGCTCCTAGAGAGAAAGTATATTTTAGGTTTTTTATTTTACAGTGAGATCTGCTGGCAACAGACTCACTGCAGCGAGGGACTAAGGGGAGAAGAAGCGAACCTACCTAACTGGTGGTAGCTTGGGCTTCTTAGGCTACTGGACACCATTAGCTCCAGAGGGATCGACCGCATGGAACCGGCCATTGATGTTCGGTCCCAGAGCCGCGCCGCCGGCCCCCTTACAGAGCCAGAAGCAAGAAGAGTCAGGAAAATCGGCGGCAGAAGACATCAGTCTTCACCAAGGTAGCGCACAGCACTGCAGCTGTGCGCCATTGCTCCTCATACACACTTCACACTCCGGTCACTGAGGGTGCAGGGCGCTGGGGGGGGCGCCCTGAGCAGCAATAAAAACACCTTGGCTGGCAAATATATCACAATATATAGCCCCAGAGGCTATATATGTGATAAATACCCCTGCCAGAATCCATAAAAAAGCGGGAGAAAAGTCCGCGAAAAAGGGGCGGAGCTATCTCCCTCAGCACACTGGCGCCATTTTCTCTTCACAGTGCAGCTGGAAGACAACTCCCCAGGCTCTCCCCTGTAGTTTTCAGGCTCAAAGGGTTAAAAAGAGAGGGGGGCACTAAATTTAGGCGCAATATTGTTTATACAAGCAGCTATTGGGGGAAAAATCACTCAGTTATAGTGTTAATCCCTGCATTATATAGCGCTCTGGTGTGTGCTGGCATACTCTCTCTCTGTCTCCCCAAAGGACTTTGTGGGGTCCTGTCCTCAGTCAGAGCATTCCCTATGTGTGTGCTGTGTGTCGGTACGGCTGTGTCGACATGTGGGATGAGGAAGGTTACGTGGAGGTGGAGCAGAGGCCAATAAATGGGATGTCGTCCCTGTGGGGCCGACACCAGAGTGGATGGATAGGTGGAAGGTATTAACCGATAATGTCAACTCCTTACAAGGCTGGATGACGTAAAACAGCTGTGGGACAGCCGGCTTCTCAGCCCGCGCCTGCCCAGGCGTCTCAAAGGCCATCAGGGGCTCAAAAAAGCGCCCGTTACCTCAGATGGCAGACACAGATGTCGACACGGAGTCTGACTCCAGTGTCGACGAGGTTGAGACATATACACAATCCACTAGGAATATCCGTTACATGATCTCGGCAATGAAAAATGTGTTACGCATTTCTGACATGAACCCAAGTACGACATAAAAGGGGTTTTATTTTTGGGGAGAAAAAGCAGCCAGTGTTTTGTTCCCCCATCAGATGAATGAATGAAGTGTGTAAAGTAGCGTGGGTTCCTCCAATAAGAAACTGGTAATTTCTAAAAAGTTACTGATGGCGTACCCTTTCCTGCCAGAGGATAGGTCACGTCGGGAGATATCCCTTAGGGTGGATAAGGCGCTCACACGTTTGTCAAAAAAGGTGGCACTGCCGTCTTAGGATACGGTCACCTTGAAGGAGCCTGCTGATAAAAAACAGGAGGCTATCCTGAAGTCTGTATATATACACTCAGGTTATATACTGAGACCTGCAATTGCCTCAGCATAAATAGTGCTGCTGCAGCGTGGTCTGATACCCTGTCAGATAATATTAATACTCTAAGACAGGGATAATAGTTTGCTAACATAGAGCATATTAAATACGTCGTCTTATATATAAAGGATGCACAGAGGGATATTTGACGGCTGGCATCCAGAATTAATGCAATGTCCATTCTGCCAGGAGGGTATTAGAAACCCGGCAGTGGACAGGTGATGCTGCCTATAAAAGGCACATGGAGATTCTGCCTTATAAGGGTGAGGAATTGTTTGGGGATGGTCTCTGGGACCTCGTATCCACAGCAACAGCTGGGAAGAAAAATTTTTTTACCTCAGGTTTCCTCACAGCCTAAGAAAGCACCGTATTTTCAGGTACAGTCCTTTCGGCTTCAGAAAAGCAAGCGGGTCAAAGGCGCTTCCTTTCTGCACAGAGTCAAGGGAAGAAGGAAAAAGCTGCACCAGCAGCCAGTTCCCAGGTTAAAAAATCTTCCCCCGCTTCCTCTGAGTCCACCGCTTGACGTTGGGGCTCCACAGGTGGAGACAGGTGCGGTAGGGGCCCGTCTCGGGAACTTCAGGAACCAGTGGGTTTGCCCACAGGTGGATCCCTAGGTTCTGCAAATAGTATCACAGGGATACAGGCTGGAGTTCGAGGCGACTCCCCCTCGCCGTTACCTCACCTCAGCCTTGCCTGCTGCCCTCGGAGAAAGGTAGTACTGGCGGCAATTCACAAGCTGCACCTCCAGCAGGTGAAATCAAGGTACCCCTCCTTCAACAAGGCCGGGGTTACTATTCCAAAATGTTGAGGTACCGAAACCAGACGGTTCGGTGAGACCCATTCTAAAATCGAAAGCCTTGAACACTTATATACGAAGGTTCAAGTTCGAAATGGAATCGCTCAGGGCGATTATTGCAAGCCTGGAGAATTTCATGGTATCACTGGACATCAAGGATGCTTACCTGCATGTCCCTATTTACCCTCTTCACCAGGAGTACCTCAAAATTGTGGTACAGGATTGTCATTACCAATTTCAGATGTTGCCGTTAGTCTGTCCCCGGCACCGAGGTATTTACCAAGGTAATGGCCGAAATAATTATCCCGTACTTGGACGATCTCCTTATAAAGGCGAGGTCCAGGGAGCAGTTGTTCGGCGGAGTAGCACTATCTCGGGAAGTGCTACAACAGCACGGCTGGATTCTGAATATCCAAAGTCGCAGCTTTTTCCTACGACGCGTCTACTGTTCCTGAGTATGGTTCTGGACACAGAACAGGATAAAAAGGGTTTCTCCCGGAGGAGAAGTCCAAGGAGTTGTCGTCTCTAGACAGAGACCTCCTAATATGTATACAGGTGTCGGTGCATCAATGCATGCAAGCCCTGGGAAGGATGGTAGCTTCTTACGAAGAAATTCCATTCGCCAGGTCCCATACAAGGATTTTCCAGTGGGATCTGTTGGACATGTGGTCCGGGTCGCATCTTCAGATGCATCGGCGGATAACCCTGTCTCCAAGGGCCAGGGTGTCGCTGTTGTGGTGGCTGCAGAGTGCTCATCTTCTAGGGGGCCGCAGATTCGGCATACAGGATTGGGTCCTGGTGACCACGGATGCCAGCCTTCGAGGCTGGGGGGCAGTCACACAGGGAAGAAACTTCCAAGGCTATGGAAAAGTCAGGAGACTTCCCTACACATAAATATTCTGGAACTAAGGGCCATTTACAATGCCCTAAGTCAGGCTAGACCCCTGCTTCAACACCGGCCGGTGCTGATCCAGTCAGACAACATCACTGCGGTCGCTCATGTAAACGACAGGGCGGCACAAGAAGCAGGATGGCGATGGCAGAAGCCACAAGGATTCTCCGATGGGCGTAAAATCATGTGTTAGCACTGTCAGCAGTGTTCATTCCCGGAGTGGACAACTGAGAAGCAGACTTTCTCAGAAGACACGACCTCCACCCAGGAGAGTGGGGACTTCATCCAGAAGTCTTCCAAATGATTGTACACCGTTGGGAAAGGCCACAGGTGGACATGATGGCGTCCCGCCTCAACTAAAAGTTACAAAGATATTGCGCCAGGTCAAGGACCCTCAGGCGATAGCTGTGGACGCTCTGGTAACACCGTGGGTGCACCAGTCGGTGTATGTGTTCCCTTCTCTGCCTCTCTTACCCAGGGTAATGAGAATAATAAGAAGGAGAGGAGTAAGAACTATACTCATTGTTCCGGGTGGGCCAAGAAGAGCTTGGTAACCAGAACTCCAAGAAATGATCTCAGAGGACCCATGGCCTCTGCCGCTCAGACAGGACCTGCTGCAGCAGGGGGCCTGTCTGTTCCAAGACGTACCGCGGCTGCGTTGGACGGCATGGCGGTTGAACGCCGGATCCTGAAGGAAAAAGGGAATTCCGGAGGAAGTTATCCCTATGCTATTTAAAGCTAGGAAAGAAGTGAACGCTAACCATTATCACCGCATATGGCGGAAATATGTTGCGTACTGTGAGGCCAGGAAGGCCCCAAAGGAGAAATTTCAGCTAGGTCGATTTCTGCACTTCCTACAGTCAGAGGTGACTATGGGCCTACAATTGGGTTCCATTAAGGTCCAGATTTCGGCTCTATCGATTTTCTTCCAAAATGGAACTGGCTTCACTGCCTGAAGTTCAGACTTTTGTTAAGGGAGGGCTGCATAGTCAGCCCCCGTTTGTGCCTCCAGTGGCACCGTGGGATCTCAACGTGGTGTTGGATTTCCTGAAGTCGCATTCGTTTGAGCCACTTAAATCCGTGGAGCTATAATACCTCACGTGGAAAGTGGTCATTCTGTGGGCCTTGGCGTCGGCCAGGCGTGTATCAGAATTGACAAAAGCCCTTATCTGTATTTTATATGGGAAAGGCGAAATTGAGGACTCGTTCCCAATTCCTTCCTAAGGTGGTATCAGTTTTTCATGTGAACCAACCTATTGAGGTGCCTGCGGCTACTTGGGACTTGGAGGATTCCAAGTTACTGGACGTAGTCAGGGCCCTGAAAAGTATATGTTTCCAGGACAGCTGGAGTCAGGAAGACTGACTCGCTATTTATCCTGTATGCACCCAACAAGCTGGGTGCTCCTGCTTCTAAGCAGACGATTGCTCGCTGGATCTGTAGCACGATTCAACTTGCACATTCTGCGGCTGGACTGCCGCACCCTAAATCTGTAAAAGCCCATTCCACGAGGAAAGTGGGCTCTTCTTGGGCGGCTGCCCGAGCGGTCTCGGCTTTACAACTTTGCCGAGCTGCTACTTGGTCAGGGGCAAACACGTTTGCAAAATTCTACAAATTTGATACCCTGGCTGAGGAGGACCTTGAGTTCTCTCATTCGGTGCTGCAGAGTCATCCGCACTCTCCCGCCCGTTTGGGAGCTTTGGTATAATCCCCATGGTCCTTACGGAGTCCCCAGCATCCACTAGGACGTCAGAGAAAATAATATTTTACTCACCGGTAAATCTATTTCTCGTAGTCCGTAGTGGATGCTGGGCGCCCGTCCCAAGTGCGGACTGTCTGCAATACTTGTATATAGTTATCATTAACTAAAAGGGTTATTGTTGAGCCATCTGTTGAGAGGCTCTGTTATGTTCATACTGTTAACTGGGTATCATATCACGAGTTATACGGTGTGATTGGTGTGGCTGGTATGAGTCTTACCCGGGATTCAAAATCCTTCCTTATTGTGTCAGCTCTTCCGGGCACAGTATCCTAACTGAGGTCTGGAGAAGGGTCATAGTGGGAGGAGCCAGTGCACACCAGGTAGTCCTAAATCTTTCTTAGCTGTGCCCAGTCTCCTGCGGAGCCGCTATTCCCCATGGTCCTTACGGAGTCCCCAGCATCCACTACGGACTACGAGAAATAGATTTACCGGTGAGTAAAATCTTATTTTCATCACCCTCACTTTATTTTAAATACTTGGTTTCCAGTAGCTATTGGGAAAAATATTGAAAAAAATTTAGTACTTAAATAAAAGTTATGTTTTAATAAACTATGGGAATTATTGACTGCTGTTGAAAAATAAACGAATCTGATTGGTTGCTATCTGTACAAGCTCTCCTAAGGCTTGGGCCCCACACAGCGTTTCCGCCGGACCCGGTCTGCAAAATGGCATCCGGCCAGTGCCACGACCAGATTTCAAGTAAACACAGTGCGGCACAGCCACACTGTGTGAACAGATAGATTCAAAGGTATGTGTTCTCCATGAAATCCGGTCATCCTATCATCCGGCATGCTGCGGTTGGGTCCGGTGGATGCAGCGCTGCCGCATATGTGTGGGCGGTCGCATAGGAGCCCATGTGCAGGGTCCTTCCTGCCAACTATATACAGAAAATTATCATGAGATGTAGAAAATTACCAATCAGTTTACGTTCCGGTTCTGTACTTGCTTCCAGCCTGTATTCGTGGCGTCATGCACAGAAGCAGAGTGTGTGAGTGCATTATAAATTATGAGTCATAGTGCAGTGGAAATACAATGATATTCTGGACTGGCCTGTATGATTTACGATGTGTTGTGCAGGTGTGTTTGATGTGAAGGATAAATTATGCATGGCCATCTGTATAGGATAAATCATATGATTAGTCCCTCCCCAGGGTAGGATATAAGGCAGCTATGATGCACTTTTGTCTGTCTTGTGTCCCGTAAAATTTGTTTACTCATTTATTTACTATCGCTGTGTTCCTACGGAATGTTCTGTTATTGCCATAGAGAACTGACCTGACAGCTCCGCATTACGGCTGTGATGACTGCAACATCTTTATGCTCAATTGTCTTTCCTTTACAGGCTCCAGAAAGTAGTTCTGAGGTATTTGTTGTTGTAAGCCAGCACCACAATGCATTGTTGTCTCAGTAGGTAACTGTCTAGCATAGGAATGTGCCGCATGTCAGATCTATATGGACACTGAGGGTTGTTTCCTAGGAGAATATTCATTAAAGTATGTCCAAACCTATAAAATTGTAAGCCTAGCACATACAGAGGCATTCTAATTTCATTTTAGTTTTATAATTGTATTTTGGACAGGGCAGTATGGGTGTGGTTGTGCCCTATGAGTGGCCAACAAGCTTTGGGAACCAGAATGCATCCGGTAACTGCAATAGGAGCTAGTGGTATCAGGGCTGCCATCAGAAATTGTGTGGCCTGGGACTGACCAAATAGGCAGGATCCCACCCAAAAAACCTGCTTATTAGCATATGAAAAGAATATAGTGGAGATACTAATGGGGATATAATGTTATAGGATATGTCACGCACGGGACAAGTTATAGCACTGTTAGCAATCCATTATATATATATATACATATATATATATATTTATTCTGGTCCCCCTCTTGTCTAGCCAGCTGCGCTGTGGGCACTAGGGTCACTAGGGCACACTAGCGCTGTGCCAGAATTTAGGGCGCAAGCGAAGGTCTCAGGGAAAATGGCACTGCAGCCATTTTCCCAGTGATTTTCTTGCTGTGCATGTGTGATATGCCAGGAAAATGGCCACCACGCCATATTCCTGGTGATTTCTGCAGCACTACTGCTGATGCGGGACTCTGGAGGGTGAGTATTGAAGAAAATGGGTGCAAAGCATGCGATGTGGGCTCCACTTACCCATTATAAATACGCCAGTGTACATAAGACATAGACTAGTAATACCACTCCCTGCACGCTGCTACTGTAGGGTCTGCCTCTGTCTCCAAGAGTGAAGGGAAGACTCAACTGTGATGTTGGGGTGTTGTCAGCCCATGTCCCATCCAGGTGCTGGCCTCCGTCTGAATGTATCTGTTTGTGGCTCACCCCTTGCCCATAGCTGCAGCACATCAGGACACGTTTAACAGTGTGACTGCAGTTGTGTTTTACAGGGACCCCCCTGGATCTAACACTACCCCCCGCTCGCCTAGAACACTGAGGTGATTGCAGATCTTGCATCAGCAGCAAGCCAGGCATGGAGAGGCAGTGTGGCATTTTTAATATTGGACATGAGCCAATCGCTGCCCCTGATTGGCTTCCGGTCCACAAGCTCTGATTGGCTTGTGGCTGGCTCCTAATTTGAAATGCCACAACTGTCTCTCCATGCCTGGCTGCCGGCCCACTGTCTGCTGCCGGGCCATCAGTCTGTCAGGGCCCGGAACTCCAGTTTGTTGCTCCTCATAGGTTGCTGGTCCACGGCCTGCTATTGGCTCGTGGATTGCTCCAAATTCGAAATGCTGCCACTGTCTCTCCATGCCTGGCTGCTGGTCCGCAATCTGCTGCCGGGCCACCGATCTGTCAGGGCAGGTTTCCCCCCTGATGGCAGCCCTTAGTAGTATCATGGTGGCATGACAAATATGCCTACCTGGCCGCATTTTGATACCAGATTAATTAGGGGTTGATGTATCAAGCAGTAGAAAGATATGCGAAGTGGACCAGGGAACATGTTGCCTATAGCAACCAATAAGCTTTGCTGTAGCATTTATCAAGTACATTCTATAAAACGATAGGTGGAGTCTGATTGGTTGCTCTGGGCAACTTCTCCACTAGTCCACTTCTCCACTCTTTTAACTACTTGATACATGAACCACTAAACTACAACTTCAAGCACAAAGTAATTTTGTTCTAGGCGGCTTAGTATTGACAGACACTACAATTTGGGTAATCCGAACTTCTGTTTAACTTTTAAGTATCCTTTAAGGCTTTTTCCTAAAGACATGTAGCACCTTTCCTGACAATCATAAAACCACTCTCCCTAGATGTCTCTCACTTTGGAGACAGAAAACTAGCATACCAGGCTGCTGCTTAGAGGCCTGCACCTGACGTGGGCACACTAAGCTCTCTCCCACCTTTAAGACTTTATTTTTAATTGCTGTCTCACTTTGAGGTAGGCTTTTTATTGAGCGAGCGCTATAACAAAAGCAGATGTTAAAAATACGTTGACAGCTTAGGAATTAGTATCATTCAGAATCCTTCTGTAATCATTCCCCTTGGGGCATCAATAAGCTCTTTCCATGATAATAGCATATTGCTTGTTTTTGAACTTTGAAAGCTCTTGGAAAATGTAATGTAATTGGGGGGAGTAGGTGGGGTGAATAACTAACTTACAGGTTAAGAATGCAGAGTTTGTATGGTACATTTAGCAATTTGCACATTCACATTTTTAGGAGTGTAAAGGTTAATAAATAAAATAAAAATTAGTGACATGGAATGGACACTTTGTAATATGGTAAATAACATTTACTCAGTGGTTCGCAAGCTGTGTGCCATGGCACCCTATTTATGGTGATGGGCAAAACCATTGCTAGTGGCTGCCAATCATAAAAGATGTGGCCAATCAAAAGCATAACTGTACACCACCACATAACTGACCCTGAGGATGACAGGTAGGCACAATTTACTTAGGGGGAGATGTACTATGTGAAACGAGTGGAGAAGTGAGCCAGTGGAGAAGTTACCCATGGCAACCGCAATCAGCATTAACGTAACATTTTATGATTAGAATACTATAAAATTATACAGAGCAACTGATTGGTTGCCATGGGCAACTTCTCCGCTCTTTTTACTACTTACTACATCTCCTCCTTAATTTAATATTTTTTCCCCAAATTTATCAATTAAAAAAAAAACTTTTATGCTAGGAGTGTTGTGAAAAAAAGAATGCTAATACTCTAGGGCGCCGTGATTCAAGAAAGTTTGGGAACCACTGCCATCACTGTTTTCATAAGCAGCTAAATTACTCTCATCTCAAGTTATCACCTGTCAGCTGTGTTCCGTCAGTAAACTACTACTTATAGAGCAAGTTGCTTACTCCTAACTGTAAACTGACATTTAGTTATTGATAAATAACCTGAACCTGCTCTCTAGTAGTTGCCACACCCATATAACAATTTGCTGGAGGTCCTTTCCTTGGCACTTGGCCCTTGTACTTACTACCAATCCCACTATCTGTGATCATCTATATGGGGAAGATTGCAGTGATATAGGGCTGCTTCCCTCTCTAGCGACCGGAGTCTAGTTTACTTTCTGTAGACTGGAGATGGTTATGCTTTCAGTATCTGATTGGGTTGCCTCAGCTCGGGTACTGGAGTCATTGCAACCTTCTCGGCATTGGGTGGTACTTATCTTTCTTTCCTGGCAGAGCTCCCACCCACAGTGTGGACTGGAGCTGATACTAATGTGATGGTAGATGACCCATACCTACAGTGACATTCTAGACACTTACTGAATAGTAGGCTTGTCCGAATATTTGTATCGGTAACCTTCAGGCATGTTTAGCTTATTTTTTCATTAGTTCCCCTTTCAAACATGCATCAGAATCCCAGGTGTATGCATGTGAACGCGTATCAAACCGGGATTTTGATATGTTTGAAAGGAAATGACCCGGGCGATCCTTCTCCCGACCAGGGTCATGGAACTCTGACCCGAGAATTTGCCAGCAAGCTAGACCCAGCAATTTCCCGCTTCTGATGTCTGAAAGAAGTATTAGTAACATTTATAATTGTTAACAAAAGAGACAAACAAGACTGGAGAATAACACACAGACAGAGGTCAGAGGGCCCTGCTCCCAAGCTTACACTCTATAGGGGAAGAACAGCTCTACTACAAGTTATAAGAAGCTTCTTTAAATGGCAGATAATATGGGTCTGCTGTGATAATTTAGGTGTAACATGTTGAATGTGATCTTGTCTGTTTTGAATGCACATTTTATGTTACTTTTTTCAGTATATTTAACAACCACTATCCAACAAACAAAAATAGTTTTAGAGCATAAGCTGTAATTAGCAACAGTGACAAGATAAAAATGTCAATTCATTCCTAATAGTGATAAAGCCTTAAAGTATCATTAATGGTACCATCTGGATAGATTACTAATGACTGCCAGATAAAGCCAGGTAGCCAGTAATTGTCTCTAATGCTCAGGAGCTCGAGAATCCTTTTTAAACTTCCTATAAAACTTAGCACCAATTTCCCAAATAAATGTGTCACTTGGTTAGTGCACAGATGTATTCCATCAATGTTATTTTGGATGCTGACTGTATTTTTCAGAAGTTATCTATGGATACGCTCATTCAGCCTGCATACACTTGCATGTCAATACACACGTCAGCACTTTCTGAGTGCTCTATAACTGCAAGGTAAGGTGGAAACACGTGTGTATGAGCCCTAACAAGTGATGCAAAGTAGCCGTGTGCTGCCGTCACGCTATACTATACACAAGTCATAGCGTGATGCATGCACAAGTCTTAAGAGTGGCTAACCAATCGTAGTCACTACTGCATTGACGGTGTGCTAAATTACATGGATCAGTAGCAGGTTTAAATCTGTCAGTGTAGAGGTAACAGACAGCTCAGCAATTTACACCAGTGCTGATCCTATATCCATCCCCAACTAGCCCTGAACCAGAAGTTTGTGTTCCCCTCATCTTCAGTGCCGGTCAGTGCAAGACTGGATGCCTATATTGGTGAGGAAGATTGGTATCCCAGAAGCAACGTATCTCCTTTTATACCTAACCCAATAAAAGTAAACCCACACATAAAAAAATATATATAAAGTTTAATTACACAAAGTACAGACAACAAATCTCACATAAGAACCACACTTTCACAAGCTCATGCCCTGATCTTACAGAACCCTTATCCTTACTCATTTTACTTTATTAACCACTTGACTGGCATGGTTGCATCAGATACGACCACACCAACAAGTGCATTATCCGATCTGATTGCACAGGCTGCAACCAGTCAGACAGTGTGTGCAGCTGCAGGCAAGAGAAACTTCCCGCAGCTGCAGCTCTCAGAAGGACCGGAAGGTTGCTTCCCTGCACCCTCCCCCAGTGTCTGTGGTGCTGCCAATCACTGCTGATCGATCAGCACAGCAGGACCCCCCCACCCAGCGGCTGCAGACAAAAGTGTAAATGAACCCCTTCCAGCCCCGCAATGTGTATGTGGTGGATGCACGGCTTTGAAAATGAAAGTTGCAATGTTCTGATAGTGCCGATCCGATGTTCCGATGTTTGGAAAACAAAGATTTTTTTAAAAACTATCAAAAATATATTTTATTTTATTTTTAATTTCTTTTTAAATAAAATGAATTTGGATAAGTTTAAATACGTGTTCTTCACCTCGTTCACTCATTAAAGAAAACCTGACAATTTTTTAGCATTTTTTTGGGGGGGAAATTGTCAGTTACGTAGTTAAGAGGATACCTACTTTTTTGAGTAATGAGTAAAATAGGCAAGTTTTATAGCATAATCCTTAAAATATTTACATATGCTATGTTTGTTTTGTAACCATGGTTGGTTGCTATTATACCAGATTTATAATAATGGTTGTCCAATGAATTGCAGATAACAAACGTTTACTGTATATTTGCATTTTCAGTGTTTGCAAGTTCTGACCCTGTCCCGGGATTCCAGGAGGACACCCTGCAGTTAGCGTTCATTGACCTCAGACAAGTAAGATACATCTCTCTTATTTCATTTATATTTTAAATATGACTCTTAACATCGGTTCTCCTTAATTGAAGGTTGCTGGTCCTGTTTTGTCATTAAAGACCTACTTTTGGCCCCAAACTTTTATCCATTTGTTTAATAGCAATTAACATGGCCCATTCTTTGAGACATTTACACAGCACTTACTCTATTTCAGAACTCTCAATATTTACTAGTTATTAAGACACCCATTAGTAAGACACATAGGGGTGTATTCAATTGATGTCTGATCCTTTTCGACTGAAAGAATCCGACATTTCAGTATTCAATTAGCGGCCAATTTGGCCGTTCCCGACAATGCTAATCCGACTTTTTTTAAAGTTTGATTGACATTGGGGGTGATTCCAACTTGATTGTTCGCTAGCTGTTTTTTGCAGCCGTGCAAATGCATGGTCGTCGCCCACAGGGGAGTGTATTTTAGCTTTGCAAGTGTACGATCGCTTGTGCAGCCGAGCTCTGCAAAAACATTTTGTGCAGTTTCTGAGTAGCTCTGAACTTACTCAGCCCTTGCGATCACTTCAGCCTGTCCGGTCCCGGAAATTGACGTCAGACACCTGCCCTGCAAATGCTTGGACACGCCTGCGTTTTTCCAACCACTCCCTGAAAACTGTCAGTTGACACCCATAAACGCCTTCTTCCTTTCAATCTTCTTGCGATCGGCTGTGCGAATGGATTCTTTGTTAAATCCATCGTACAGCACCGATCCGCTTTGTAATCGTACGACGTGCCTGCGCAGTGCTTTTTCCAGTAGCGACCTGATCGCTGCACTGTAAAAAACTGCAGCATGCGATCAGGTTGGAATGACCCCCACTGTCGAAAACAGTGCTAAAACCTGTCTGATTTGGCCGCGAATATAACAAAACATGTGAATCCGTGGCTAATTCGCCAATCCACGTGTTTTCTGACAATTCGGAATTACTGACCTGTTGGAAAAACGGCAGCCCAATTGAATAGGTCGGAACACTATCCGACTTAGAAAATTCGGAAACTGACGTCTTTCCGACAAGACGGCAGTTCCGACTTGAATTGAATATCCTCTATAGTGATCAAACACAGTACTCGGTGATAAGTGGATTTTCCACTGCACCTCTTTAAATGTAAATTATTGGTGCTCAGATTTTTAAGACCATTTCCAGACGTGACCTCATACAGGCCGAAAAGCTGAAAATGCAATAATTTGTGTTACTGTAAGATCATCAGCCCTGCCCATGTGTATGAATCCACAAAGTACGTTTCCAATCAGAAAATCTGCAAAGCTGTCAGCCACACTGTGCTGCTATCAGTCACAGTTCAGCAGAAACAGTATGTATTCCATGTATATTTGTCAGTACTATATAGAGTGTGTAGATATATGTAGTATTATTATTATTATTATTATTATTATTATTATATATTATTTTGTGGCTTTACTTCATTTTTGCTCTAAAAATCAGTAAATATCAAGTTTAGTAATCCTATTTTAAAAGACTTTTTCTAGCACTCACACATTTATGGTATACATAAAAGGTTCTTAACCGATACATAGGGGTAAATGTGATAGGGTCTGAGTTGCCAGAACTCCGGGATTTCATCCGAGAATGACCATGTTTTTAAAGCGACAATCATTTACAAGGTAAAAGCAATCTGATTCTGCCTTGTAAATGATTGCCGCTGTTAGAATATGGCCATTCTCAAATGAAATATCGAACCCTATTACATTTACCCCATTGTATTTATATGAACCATCCAAGACACATTTTCCATATGCCCATATGAAAGAACCTGCTTATTTGTTGCTAGGGATAGGCAGACATTTCTATGCCACAACTTATTAAATTGTATTATAATCTATTTTTAGAGCATAATCGCAGTGTGTATAGACACCATGAGGCATTGTAACTAGTGACAGTAACTTGAATCCCTGGTACCACTATTTATAGCCACATTCTGTTGCATCATGTTTGTTAATTGAATACTGTGACGCCTATTAAACAACTAAGTTTCTGTAACGTTTGTTATGATACGTGGAATAGACACATTAGTGTGTGAAATACGGATTGTATTGCTAACACGCTTACCACTTCTTTCAGTCAATGTATTCAAAGGTTACTCAAAATCTTTCTTTAAGGGAGGGAAACTGACACCAGGACCTAGAGAAAAAGCAGAATTTTGCAAGCACTTAAGTTACATAGTTAGGAGCCTCTTGGGCTTTATTGGGTCTGGTGTCGGGGGTTAGTGAAATTATTTTTTTCCCCTGAGCCTTATAGTGCGAAACGAGAAACTCTGTTTAAGGGGGAAAAAACCTAGCAGGAAGGTTAGAGTTTAGGGAATGGATCACTTAGTAAGAACATTGGACAGCTAAGGCCAGGAACGTTCCTACAGTTGTACTCTATAATATACTCTTTGGGTGTCTACTGGTAATAGATTTGTTATGGTGGGTGTGTTCTCCTCTCCTGTGATTTACAGATACAGTATTGGGTATTTTCTGCTTTCAGTTGCTGATGTTACCACTGACTGCCCATGGACTAAAAGTCTAGCACAGTGTGTCAGTTTTACAGAAATCCGGCAACGGTTATACATTTACAAAGACAAAGTCACAGTAATTTCACACTCTTTGGTTTATAGAGTTATTTAGTTTGATTATTCCGATTCATGGCCAAAAACAAATATGTTACAATGAAAAGTAAAAATCCATAAACTCATGAAAAGGAGGTGTCATGTATAGTGTTCCCTAATTATAAATAAATATGCAAGATCTGTGCTACAATATGGATGCAACTGGAAGTATAACAGGTAGTCACTTACACCCAACAATGAAAAGCATACAAACATAGTAACTCAGTGCAACCTTTAGGGTAGTAGTTCTCAAACTGTGTACAAGGGGGAAAAAATTGTAGGTGCACTATCTCACACTAGCTCAACCTGTAATAACCAAAGGTACTTAGCATAATCCTGGCCATGAGGTTACCCTCCGCACCAAGGTAGCCTCTCATTGGGTAAGTCCTTAACATTAAATATAGGGGTTCAGAGCCGGGGGGGAAGGACACCCCAGATCCTCCCAGCCAGACAACCCCAGGGCACCACAAGAGTGATGCAAATAAAGCATTAAAGAGGTAGGAGCAGCTACTGCTGCATGTGTGAGGAGTAAAAGAAAATAATGTGAAAGTGTTACATATAAGCTAGTGTGAGATAGTGCACCTGCAACTTTTTTCCCCTTGTATACTGTATAAAGTCTCAAGCAGAGTAACACCTCATTACGTAATTATGGTGTGCAAACTAGGGCCCCCCTCCTTTCGTTCTCAAACTGTGTGCCTAGGCACCCTGGGGTGCCTCGGGAAACTTGCAGGGGTACCTTGGATTGATGGTCCTGGACCAATTCAAATTATTTATGGTCAATGTAATAGGCAAAACTAGTGCTGGTCGCAGCCAATCATAAAATATGAGGACAAACAGAAGCAATTCTTGTCCCTCACCACACAATTGAACCTAAGGATGACCTAAAAAAAAAAACAATTTACTTAATTGAACATTTCTTTAAAAAATTGGTCAATAAGAAACCTTTGGCCTTGTGGTGCCGTGAAAAAATTCTGATACTTTAGGGTGCCGTGATTCAATAAAGTTTGGGAACCACTGCTTTAGGGTAAAGATCAACAATAAGCAGTAAGCTGATGCGCTGTGAGCTCAGGGGGCCATCGCCTAAGGGAGGAGGTTTCGCGCCACCGCTTCGGCAGAAAAGATGTTAATACATCATGTCATACTTGCCTACCTGACCTTCTCCATGAGGGAGAAAATGCTCTGTTCCTGGACTTTCCTGGTAATGTATGTTTGCCATCACCTGTGGTGAAACACCTTTCTTATCAATTACCTAGATCACCACAGGTGATGGCAATCATACATTACCAGGAAAGTCCAGGAACAGAGCATTTTCTCCCTCATGGAGAGGGTCAGGTAGGCAAGTATGCATCATGTCGATGTCCCTCCCTGCGTCGCCTTGGTAATAAGGTATAGCAGGAAGTATTATAGCGGCACGATTTACCCTTGTGCCCTCAAATCATACATTATATTACTGTATTAGAGGGTCAGTAACCTGGTGGAGTAGAACCAAGGATGAACCTGGTGGAGTAGAACCAAGGATAGAAACTACACCAAGTTTCGCCCTGCTGCCAATCAAAGTGGGTGGTAATGATACAACCCTGCCCTTCTTTTGTTGGTTGTAGCCTTTATCATAATGAACACGATGGAATGGATTGGATCGGAATGGCATTGTAGCTCTACATTCATTCACTATTTACAATCAAGTATAATATATTATAATTATTAACAGTTTCCTATATAGTGCAGCATATTCCATTGCGCTTAATGTGTGTGTGTGTGTGTGTGTGTGTGTGTGTGTGTGTGTGTGTGTGTGTGTGTGTGTGTGTGTGTGTGTGTATGGCTTATAGAACGGTAAAGTAGAATTTTGTTACCATAACTAGTCAATAACCATTACATGATATCTATTGATTTTGTTCCTCAGATTTTTACGATTGTAACTGGAAGTGTCGCACCTTTAGTCTGTGAATAAGCTGCACTCATGGCATTTGGAGACACAGAGGACTCTAATAACATACTGAGTTTAGGACAGTTTCCTCTCCCAGGAGAAGTAGAAACCGCTGTAGAGATCAGGGTTCTGCAAACTGTCGGGTTTCACACCTCCTACATTATGTCTGCATGGTGTAGTAACGCGGAATGTGCTTGTTATTGTGGAAGAATATCACTAAGAGGTTCCCTTTGCAAATAGCAGCATAGATTACTATCGTTATAGGATAAGTATCCTTGTGGCATTTCACCTCACTCCCCTTTTCTGTTTATTTTCATGTTGTGCACTCACATTAATATGCTGAATGACAGCTTATTCCTAGTGTGTGTTGGAAAGTAACTGAGCCCTTTCCTTTTATAAAATTCCTTGGAAAGGTCAAGCTTCTTTTTTTTTGTGGTAAAATGTGATACTATTGCACAGTTCTAGCATATGAAAGATAAGGAAGTTGGCCCAGTAGCACAGGGTATACCTGCCCACCCGGGCAGCGGCCCCAGGTCAGGCCCCTGATGTGTACAGATCTGCTCAGAGAAGCTGATGACAGGTAGAGTCTGATACCAGGGAGAGACTGAGCTTCCAGGCTGAGATTTGGGATCTCCGTAGACACTGCAGCTCAAAGTCAGATCAGCGGGATTGCCCTTTTTTGCTAAAGAAGACTTGACCTGTAAATGGGGAAAAAAAGTTTGATTTCTCTGACAATTGCAAGCTTGTTAATGGAAGCCAGTTATCTCAACAATCCGTTTTCCTTCTTACACTACAGCAATGTGTAGTGTCAGTGTTCCATAAACCAAATGCCTTTGTTTCTAGCTATCTGTGCTTTTATTTTTTTATAAATGTTATTCATTAGTTTTATATATAAGAGAACTTCGGGACTAATCGCTTTGCTGTAGGTTAGCTATATATGTACTCTATATTTGCCCCTTTCTCTTAATTTAAAGTGAATTAAACTTAGCGCAAAAATTCTGTGTGCCCAGCAATCGGCTACAGATACTGCAGTGGGCATCTTGTATATTAGATCTGACTGTGACACACAGCAGAACCCTGCGGTGACCGATCTGCTATTCCTAGAACTGTGGGACAGGACATGAACTGTTGAACATCACTAGAATTAAAATAAAAATTGTCATGTTTCCTTTTTTTTTGGCCTTGAAACACGAATCATCCTGCATTTCTAAAGTGTCAGTTCTCAGCAGTCAGCGTGTTATTTCCTATCAGTGGTAAAGCTTTATATTTATTTTGGCTCTGATGCTACAGGTTTTGTTTGGATATTGTATGCACACTGGGGCAGCACTGTGGGGCATTGTTTAGCATGGTTGAGTTTGTATGTTCTCTCCCTGTTTGCTCAGGATTTTTCCCAAAATCCAAAAACATACTGATAGGTTAATTGGCTTCAGTCAAAAAATAAATACATATAGAATGTAAGCTCTGCTGGACAGGGACTGATGTGAATGACTAAATATCCTCTAGAAAATGCTGCGGAATATGGGGCTGATTCAGAGTCTGGCGCAGAGTGGCTATGTTTGCATGGAGCCGTGGAAGCCTGAATTACTACCATATGGTAATGCTGGTTATATAGAGCTAATGCAAGGATCCTGGTGGCATCCATTATTTTTCCACTCATCATTAGTTTTAGCACTTGCACCAAGAGGTCCATGAGAAACAGGCTGCCCTTCCTCATATATATGCTCAGAATAGCACGGACCTCTAGCTATATGCCCATGACAGTCCCAGAACAGCTGTATCTGCGCACTGTATAAGTAAAGCTAGGTACACACCTATACAATGACAATCACACTTTCAATGCGATGGTTCGATTGACCATGCTCCCATTCAGATGTAAATAAATAAACAAGTGCACTCTGACCAATTCCAGCACTCCAGATTGGGATCTGACATAGCTGCAATTTGTGGTTGTAATGCCCGACCCTGGAAGTATAAAAGGCAACCGGCACCCTTTATCTAATTCCAGCATGCATCTACGGTATAAACAGACAAAGCCATAAGCTGCTCCGTGCTTACATCTTTGACACTACTAGAGCCTTCCACAAGTTAATCTGTATTAAACCTGCCTAGACAAGTGAAATGTCCAAAGTGTATTCTAAAATGTTTTTTTTCTTTCTTGTTTTTTTCCCTTTTTCTTTTTTTTCCAAAATTTTTTTTTTTTCAACTGCGCATGCGTGCTATGCAGCATCTTCATGCAGAATGTGTTCTGTGCTCACCACAAGAAAGCAGCCTATCTTCCTGTTTACAGGCAGGTCACTTGCTCTTGCTTAATCCTGGTGAAAAATGGGATGGTTGTGATGATACAGTAAATGGGGGGTTCTTCCGATTCCTTCCAGCTCTGATCTGTTTGCACTGATACAGTGATATTTGCAGTCTGCAGCAATAAAGCATTTCCAGTTCACTTTTTTATTTTATTTTATTTTGTAAAGAGAAGGAGGAAGTGGGGGGGGGGGGGGTTTGAGAAAAACGTAATAGTCTCATTTTGTCTTTGCATGTTTTTCTAATTTATCTTATATGATACATGCAAGTGTATTAATTATTAGTAACACTATCCAGACGGTATCCGGTCTCTAGGTAGACCACACTTAGGTCGACAATGTCTAAGTTGACCACACTTAGGTCAACAGTAAGTAGGTCGACATGGTTTCTAGGTTGACATGTTCTAGGTCGACATTATTTTTTTCACGATTTTTTTCTCTTTTTTTGAACGTTTTCATACTGAACGATCCACGTGGACTACGATTGGGAATAGTTACCTTGCCCGAAGCATGGCGAGTGAAGCAAGCCTTGTGAGGGAACACGGTGCACTAATTGGGGTTCCCGATCACTGTACGGGGAAGACGACCCAAGAAAAAACAAAAAACAACTTCATGTCCACCTTTTGATTTATCGACCTAGAACCCTGTCGACCTAAAATCCCTGTCGACCTAGTTACTGTCAACCAATAGTGGTCGACCTAGACACTGTCGACCTAAGTGTGGTCGACCCTCCATACCACACCCATCCAGACATGCTATATACGGTATATTGGGTGTTTCGGGTCATAAAGGGACAAAAACTGGTGTGAAAGGAATTATGGTGCACGCAATTTGGTTTTGAATTGAAGTAATTATTATTATTATACTAGTAATGGGTCAAATCAGTCTGTCCCCAACTGCTGCACCCCGCCTCCCTTGTCATCTTTATAACAAGGTCCAGGGGGGTCTGGTATAGGTGAAACAGCTGAGAATACAGTAGATCAGTGGTTCCCAAACGTTTTTGAATCACGGCATCCTAGGGTATTAGAATTCTTTTCATGGAGTCCCTAGGCCAAAGGTTTCTTATTGAGAAATTTAGATTTGCTTCTATTTGTCCACATATTGTATCATTGGCGGCCACCAGCACTAACTTTGCCGATTACATTGACCATAAATAATTTAAAATTGGTCCTGGACCACCAACCCAGGAAGGGAAGCAGTTGATATGCCGGCGGTCAGGACCCCGGCAGTCAGGATACCGACGCCGGAATGCCGACCACTGACAATGCCGCCAGCTGGATTGCCAGCTAACAGGGGCTATTCCCAGCCGTGGGTATAGAACCTGTGCCGTACCCGCGAGGGACTCCATTGCGCTTGCCCCCTCCCCCCGCTGGCATTCTGACAGCCGGGATCCCTGGGTCGATATGCTGACCACCGCTGATCACAGTGTGAGAACCACTGCAGAAGGTGTAATTTACTGTGATGTCACTGGCCCTATTCCTGTGTATAAACCCACATTGCGCATTTGTGCAAAGCAAGTCTGCCAAACTGTCACTCACTGGAGGGAGGGAATGAATAATAATAATAATAATTTTATTTTTATAGCGCTCTTTCTCCAATAGGACTCAAGGCGCTTAACAGATACATAGCATAATATAGTACATAAAATAATAAAGTACAGAAAAGCTTTTCATAAAATACAGAAGCATGTAGATACTAAAGGGACATTATGGAAATGCTTGAGTAAAAAGGAAAGTCTTGAGTCTACTTTTGAAGGATTCTATAATTGGGGCCTCTCGCACTGTGCGGGGAAGTGAGTTCCATAGAGTCGGAGCCGCATGACTAAAAGCTCGACCCCAGATGCATTACGGGAGATTCTAGGTACTGCTAAAAGTCCTTCATCTACAGATCACAGTAATCGAGTGGGGCAGTATGGGGTCAGAAGCTGTTTCAGGTACCTTGGGCCTTGGTCATGTAATGCTTTGAAACTCAGTAAGCCAATCTTGAAGATGATTCGCCATCTTACAGGCAGCCAGTGAAGGGAGTAGAGTATGGATGTTATGTGGCTAGAGCGGGGCTGGTCGGTTAACAGCCTGGCATCTGTGTTTTGCACCAGCTGTAAGTGGTACAATTCTTTTGCTGGGAGACCAAGGTAGAGGGCATTACAGTAGTCTAATCGAGATGATACAAATGCATGCATGACTTTTGGCAGATCATCTGAGGGAATTAAGTGCTTGATTCTGGCTATGTTCCTCAGGTGAAAGAATGAGGATTTGACTGTGGCTGATATCTGATGTTTAAGTGTCAAGCCACCATCCAGGACAACGCCAAGATTCGCACACGATCAGTGGTTTGTAATTCTGAATCCCAGAGTGTAAGTCCAGTTGGTTGGCTATGCTGCAGTCTTGTCCTTTGATGTTGAGGTCCTATCATAAGGACCTCTGTTTTATCCGGGTTCAGTCGCAGCCACCTGGCACTCATCCACTCCTGGAGTTCAGCTAGACAGCCATTTAGGGTTGCTATTGGGTTATCAGTGCCCGGAACAAAGGACAAGTACAGTTGTGTATCATCTGCATAGCAGTGGTAGACCAGGCCATGGCGCCTGATTATATCACCCAGCGGGAGCATGTATACTGCAAATAGCATGGGATATAGTATGGAACCTTGTGGGACACCACATGGCAATGGCACTGATGGTGATGAGTATAATCCAGACGATACTCTCTGTGACCTGCCTGTAAGAAATGATTTGAACCAGTTTAGGACTGTGCCATCCAGTCTACAAAAATGTATCAGTCGCTCAATCAGAATTAAATGATGTGCAATACGGATTCGACGGGCGAATCTGCCTGATACTGCCGCACTTTACGGCAATGGGTATCTTGCTTTATCGCAACGGCAACTTGCCCCCTTCACTGGCAATTGTATTCCCCCTACTGTGTGTTTGCTACGTTAGGGAAGATTCTCCCTCCTCATTTAGCAACTGGCCGCAGAAGAGTATCAGTGTAAGATAGTAACGCCATATATATTATAATAATAATTTTATTTATATAGCACTTTTCTCTAGCAGGACTCAATGTTGCTTTACAAGCATCAAAAACATATCACAGAGGTTTACTATTACAGCAAGAGAACATTGAACATAGTGTACATAGGGAACTAATAGGTAAATGTATGACGCAGTGATAAGAGTGGAGAAGTGAGCCAGTGGAGAAGTTGCCCATGGCAACCAATCAGCATTGAAGTAACAGTTATAATTTGCATACTATAAAATTATACAGAGCAGCTGATTGGTTGCCATGGGCAACTTCTCCACTGGTTAACTTCTCCACTCTTATCACTGTTTCATACATTTACCCATTAGGCCCAAATGTATTAAGCCTTAACAATAGATAAAGTGGAGATGGATAAAGAGTGATAAATGACCAGCCAACCAGCTCCTAACTGTCATGTTTCAAACACAGTCTGTGACTTGACAGTTAGGAAGCTGGTCATTTATCACTCTTTATCCGTCTCCAATCAGCTTCCTAACTGTCAAGTCACAGACTGTGTTTGAAACATGACAGTTAGGAGCTGGTTGGCTGGTCATTTATCACTCTTTATCCATCTCCACTCTATTTCTTGTTAAGGCTTAATACTTTTGGGCCTTAATGCTGGGTTGATGCAGCCAATTTGAATAATAAATTGCACAGGTTGCATAACCCACCCATGAAAGGTACCAGATAAGGCAGCCATTTTGGGCGCACTACATAGGTTACCCTGGGTGAAATAGGCATTGTCTAGAAGAGATGGTACAAAATGGGGAGGTTGCAGTGCACTAAAGCTGGAAGCAGAACCCTTACATAACCATTAAAAGGTCAGCAGTGTCTGTCTAGATAGATAGATAGATAGATAGATAGATAGATAGATAGATAGATAATAGATTGGCAGGGTCAATATGGTCAAAATGTTAGCAGTAAAATGGTCGACATGGGTTTAGATTGACAGGGTCAAAAAGTCGGCATGCAAATGGTGGACACAAAAAAGTTGACTTTTTTTGTTATATTAATCCTAACCCTGAAACTAACCCTCCCCCTAGTGCCTAACCCTGTGTGACACAGTTCTACATCAATACGTTTTTTATAGCCTACTGTACGTTCATTCAGCCTGGTGTTTTTTGCTCTTTTGATTAAGGTGAAAAGAATATTATCTGCATACTACAAGCAGTAGCGAGAGTATTATGAACATGGCTTTACAAGGCAATAGATATTGAACAAACCACCTTACATCTCAATTTAATGTCTGTTCTTCTTCACTAAACAGTGCTGCATTCAAATTGGGGTTACAAAGTGTAAAAATTGTATAATAATAATAATGTACTGGGCATATACAAGCGTCTATTTCATTCAGCAAGCTATGTATTCTTCTTTACCAAATACTTTTATTTTTGTACTAATATGCTTGCCTACTTTCCCGTAATGTCTGGGAGAATGCTGAATTTTTGAGGGGTCTCACCAATCCCCAGAGAGCAGCTTGCCCCCTCGTATTCTACCCACTTCCTAGTAATTGGACAGGATGAGGATGTGTGATGCCCCATTTCTCAGCGAATCCTGTCGTCATGGCTCCGCCCTCTGGACATGAGGCCATGATTTGTGGCTTTGCGTCACAGGGGGGAAGGGGTCATTATTATTTATTTATTAACAGTTTCTTATATAGTGCAGCATATTCCGTTGCGCTTTACAATTAGAACAACAGTAATAGAACAAAACTGGGTAAAAACAGACAGACATAGAGGTAGGAAGGCCCTGCTCACAAGCTTACAATCTATAGATCCATAATGATGCATGGGGAATGACAGAATACAGGTAAGTATGTAATACTCCGCTAATCTACATTCTTGTAACATCATGGTATTCCAAGTGTGTTCTAATCTGCTTGTAACATTACGCCTGGAAACATCATAAACCTTAAAGAGCCCCTTCTACTGTTTTCACTCAGTAGAATAAACGTTTCATAGGACAAAAATGTTTCCTCTATGAAAGCAAATACTGTTTGGAAGCATTCTTCTTTTGCCCTAAGTGAACATTGGAAAATAATCCCTTCAATTTAAGGCATCCAGCTGCTGCTCTCGGAAAATGAGTATTTGTTCTGGGGACCCTTCCTCGTCTTCTAGTGTTAAGGTCAATGTGCAATCCTTAACACATTTCAGAAGTTGTAATTGATCTCAGGAGATGGATTGAGCTGTGAGGAATATTCACTGGTCACTGCTCAACATGGATTCCCACCCCAATTAGTAGTATTTCTTCACACCCTTCTCCTGGATACTGACAAACTATTCCATAGATTTATATATGTTGTGACCCCCGATGTTATCTGACAGAAATGTCAAGATTTCTACTAGTAAGTAGTGTGCGCTGCTAACTCCACACATTTACTAGTTATTTGTAGGTCAACCAGGACTAAGGGCCTATTTCAGTAAGGATACCAATTGCACTTTGCAAATGGAATCCTTAGCAATGCAAATGCAACAGAGGTGCATACTACCCTTTTCCTGCATTTGCGATGCGATTGCATCTGATGGTCTCGATGTTCATTTGCGACGGCAGGCTGATGTATGCCTGACCTTACTCAGACTTGCCGTCGCAGTGCGGCTAGCGAGGCCAAGGAAACGTCATATGCAACGCTGTCCTTGGCTTGCCACTCCTGGAAAAAGGGGGCGACACCCCCCCTTTTCCCCCAACACCGGCCGCCCCACCTCCATACCCCTCTCCATACGCCTGCAGCAAGGATCGCATAAGCAATCATTATTGAATTGGGCCCTAAGTCTATACCAAGAATGTCAAATATAGGATAAAGGCAGAAACATGATCTCTTCAGTTAATGAAGAAAAATAGTATACAGTATTTTCCAAATGTCACTTTGCTTATTACTTCAGGGCAGATCATTTAAAAGTATTTATTGAACTAGTATATTTTTTATTCAACTTTATAATACACAAATTATGTTAATGTATGCATAGATTCCAGTAAACATTGAGTTCACCCTTATAATAGCTGTTATTTAAATAATATATTTCAGGTATATTAGTAATTAGTAATAGTAGTACTTCCAGTGTTTGAAATTATTTTCGCTTAACTGTAAAACTTGTTTGAACTTACACAGGAGTTTCTAGGAAAGAATTTTAACACCAGAACAGTGGTATCATCCATGTGAAGACATCAATTCTTCAGTACAGGCCAATTATTTATTATCTTACAGAAATGTTATTAATACGATCATTTATCAACAATAGGAGTGCAGCTGAAGTGACTTCTTGTATCACACTTTGGGGCCTATTTATCAAGTTTTTTTTTCCCCCATAAAATTATGTAGAAAAGTTTCTGTATCATTTTATGGTTTGTGGCTACTGTATGTACTAAAGCACAGGTTCTCAAACTCGGTCCTCAGGAACCCACACAGTGCATGTTTGCAGGTCTCCTCACAGAATCAGTGAAATAATTAGCTCCACCTGTGGACCTTTTAAAATGTGTCAGTGAGTAATTAATACACCTGTGCACCTGCTGGGTTACCTGCAAAACATGCACTGTGTGGGGTCCTGAGGACCGAGTTTGAGAACCTATGTAGGTACTAAATGAATACTGCATGAGATGTCACAGAAATCTCTTGCAGAGGCTAATTAACACTACAGATTGCAGTCCCTATTATTATCGATAGGGTCTACGGTCTGACTCCTATGTACTAAACCCTGAAGAGTTTGGAACTGTTAGTTTACACCTTCTTCAGAGGGTGTAAACTGCTTTAATCCTATGGAGGCATAGTAGCAGGAGAGAGATCTTTTGATTCCCCTCCTGCAGCCTCTGTGCGGCATCATCTGTGATTCCAGAAACTGCCGCTGTTTGCATGCGTAGTGTCAGATTCCCCAGGGGAGCGCCTCCAAAATGCCAGGGAAGTAACTTGCAGGGATAGCGGTTATCACCACCACTGTTCCTGTGGGTTTCCTTACGTACTTAGGGGGCTCTTCAGAGGTGGACGCAGTGGTGCAAAATTCGAAAATGGATGCTTTTCGGCTGTCTGCGAACATGCAGCAGTGCGCATATGCGACCAGTCGTTTTGCAATTGCATCCCGGAAGGCTGCAATCGCATTATGATTTACAGGAGGCAGGAGCCTGGGGGCAACCTCTATTTTGAGAGTTTTGCGATACGATCGTAATTGAATTGTGATTGCATCGCTGGGCGGTGCCACACGCACAGCAGTGATCAGGTCTGAATTAGCCCCTCAGTGCTTATCCTTCTTTGCATCTATAGATCATACAGTATGTGTGAACGGTTATTTGTATAATATACAATGCGCTGTAAAATGGCAATGCTCTAAAGTGAGAAGAAAGAAGAGTAAAAAGAATAAAAAGGGTAAAAAGTAATAAGCTAAGCTCTTTTAAGTCTTTTTGCAGCTTTTCAGGTGGGTTAAAAAAGGCAATTGCGGGAGTCCGTATTGTGCCGTAAACAACCCTCAAGCTTAGCTATCCCTGCAGTCTACCTGTGCTCCGGGATTCTGTAGCTGGTTTCTGCATTGCCCGGGTGCTTTGTGGAGCTTAGTGGTCTGCCTGCGGCTGGACGTATCGTCTCTGTGCCGGCGTCTTCTCCTCCTTCCGGTTTCGGCTGCTAGCTTCCCAATGTGTTTTGTGCATACGCACTTAGTCATGGTTTTAAGGATATCCATGCTTGTGTACAGGTAATTATATTAGTACATCAGTCAGTTTGATTTAACATCTGGAGTCGTCATGGATATCTTTAAAACCAGGATTGTAATGACAGAGTTTGGAAACTCTGCAATAGTGTATACAGATGCGTCCTCATACATCTGAACCACCAGGTCCATGCAACTCTGCTAATGTCAGGTATCTTTTTTTTTTCTTCAAAAATTAGTCTAAGTCACAACACAATGGGACTAGGACGCACGAGGATACTGTGCTTATTAACTTGATATGACACTTGTATATTGTGTGTGACTGAGTCTGTATACGGAGCAGAACAGAGCTTGTATTGGAAAAAAGCTGTGGTCGTGACATTGTAGCACTTTGTGTACAGATTCAGATACTCAGTACCACACAGATATACAAGTGTCACATTAATTAATCAGCACAGTCTCTTGGTGCATCCTAGTCACATTGCATTGCGACTAAGATGCACTTGTTGGAAAAAAAGACGCCCAACACTAGCAGAGTCTCACGTGACCTGGTGTGCCAAGAGAGGCTGTTTGGTTTGACTACAGCAAAGATGTATAAGGCCATATCTGTAGGTTCTCAAACTCTGTACTCAGGACCCCAAACAGTTCATGTTTTCCAGGTTGCCTCACAGAATCACAAGTTAAATAATTAGCTCCACCTGTGGATCTTATAAAATGTGTCATTGGGTAATGAGTACACCTGTGCACCTGCTAGGTGGCCTGCAAAATGTGAGCTGTTTGGGGTCCTGAGGAACAAGTTTAAGAACCCCTGCAAGAGTGGATCCTCAGAAGTTCAACAGATAATAAATTCCGTAGTTTTCAAATTCTGTAGTGGACTTTTGAATAAGAATGCGCACAGCTTCTACATTACTTGAAAAAGATTTCATTCCCTAACAAGTACAGTATACTTATATATTCCTTGTGTAGACCATACTTAGGGGTCAAGTATAAACCTTCTAAAGAGTGTAGAAGATGCCCATAGTACATTCTACTACATTCTATAAAATCATAGGTAGAACTTGCAATGGGCAGTTTCTCCGCTCTTTAGAAGGTTAGAACATCTTCCCCTTACTAACACAGCTTGACACCCCAGTATAGATGCAGATTAAGGGGGTAATTCAGACCTGATCGCTGCTGTGCATTTTTCCCACAGCGGGCGATCAGATCTGAACTGCATATGCACCGCAATGTGCCAGCGCGTAAGACGACTGTGACGGGATGGTGCGAAAAAAGGGATTGCACAGGCCATCGCAAGGTGATTGACCGAATGAGGCATTTGTGGTTGACAACTGACCGTTTTACAGGAGTGTCCGGAAAAATGCAGGAGGGAACAGGCGTTTTCAGGGAGGGTGTCTGACGTCAGCTTCAGCCCCGATCACCAGGATCACATCGCTGCAGAGTCAGTCCTGGGCTGAGCAGAGACGCAGCTCTTCTACAAATGCGAACGCACCCCTGTACAGAGCTAATAACCTCCCCCTGTAGGCGGCGACTATCTGATTGCAGGGCTGTAAACTACGCACCCTAGCGATCAAGTCTGAATTTCCACCTATGTCCTGGAAGCTTCAATTCATACTTGCCCACTCTCCCAGATTGGTCTGGAATCACCAGAATATCGGGTGCACTCCCGGCCACCCGAAAGAGTGGACAAGTCTTCCAAAGCCACCCACTTCTCAACTGAAGTGGCCAGTACAGGCGCCAATGACGCGTTACGATTTAAATTGAATCATTTTGGTTCTGCTTCACATAGATTCTGGTATTGGGCGGGGCCATAATGATGCAATCATGTGAACACGTCCATGTGAATGACTTATTGTCTTGCCTGTGATTTGCAGAGTTCACAAAATATTTCCCTTTAATTTTCTTGGCGCATCAAAGACAAATGTAGCAGCAGATATAATAGAAGTAGATTCATATTGATTGAAATGGAGTCACACATACAAATGTCACTTAGCTGTTGCCCACAAATGCTGATTTAAAGGAGAACAGGAGTAAGAATGTGTTTCTATAACTAATGCTCAACTAAACATCTGTGCACTGTGCATTGTAACATATAGCCGTCAATGTAAAATGATGACACAGCGGCTAGGTAATAAGAGCTAAGCAATAAATTACTGTAGGCCTTACTTGGGAGAAGGATCTTGTATACACCGCACATTTTTTATACCTGTTTAGGGCATAAATTGTTGACAAAACTATGTTGACTTAAAATAAGATTACAACAAGGTAGAGAGAATGTGGGGCTGGGCGCTCCAGGTTATGTTTCCTCGGCTGCACCATGTGATGTACTCAGCAAGAGGACAGATGTGACGGGATTGAGCCGCCATCAGACTGGACCTTTGCCGGCTGCACTGCAGCATAGCAATCTATCTCTATGAAGTTGCCTAAAGTGTCTACTATAAACTACGTACTTCAAGGCTAATGACGTGCCCGATGGTTTACATACAAAGTCACAGCGAGTATGAATCAGACCCGTCAATCATTTCTAACAATTTTCCTATTGCATATGTGAGTCTCTGCAATTCATTCTTCAACTCCCAGTATTGACGCTTATCATTATATTTAACCTTTACTGATATAATGGCAGAATTTACCATATTGTGTTCCCAATTAGAAATATAATAGCAGGTTATAGAAAAAGTTTCAGCACAGGGTCCATGTAAAGAGTGGGGTACCGGTGAGTACAGATTAAGGGATCTATTCATGAAGCAGTGAAAAGTGTGGAGAAGTGAGCCTGTGGAGAAGTTGCCCATGGCAACCAATCAGCTGCTCCGTACAATTGTATAGTATGCAAATTATAAATGTTACTTCAATGCTGATTGGTTGACATGTACAACTTCTCCACACTTTCACTGCTTCATGAATAGACCCCTAAGAGTATCACATTAATTGGAAACCATAATGGTTACACAGTGGATATGCTGGGAATTGGTGTATTGGTTTTGTACATTTGCTGCTTACCCAGTTATAGTAACCACACACTCAGTAGCCATAGTGTTGATGAGTACGGTATAGGTGTAATCCTGTCTGCTTTTGTCCGTTATACAGGAGGACTTAACAAAGGAGATCAGGTTTCCACAAGGTGGGCTGGATGGTTTCCTGCTGGACCTTTTTTTGACATGTAGAGAATTGGAAAGAATTGTAACATGTAACGCTTTCTTTGATTTAGACGGTGTAAGGTTTGAGCCCTGTCCTGCAGCTGTCACCTCACAAGTAGCGAGCACTCCACTTCAAGGCATCCTGTCTGTTAGTGGCTTAAGGGGATCATCTCTTCAGGGCAGTTTTGGGAGGAACATCTGGACATTTGTCAGTGATTTCATAAAGTAGTTTGGTAATATTGTCAGATAGCATCCAAAAATAGTCTCATCTCAGGCACCTTTCATGTTATAACATGTCATTTCCTCAAATGTAATGGTAATGACTTGGCTGCATTTGTGTGGTGTATTTACAGCAATGTGTTACTCTCTATGCAAACGTTTAAGGACCCAGATAGAATGAAACATGAAAATGGGGGTTTGAGCTCTGTTTCTCCTCAACTCACATCTTAACTATTCAGTGATCACTGTGTTATGTCAGGTGGAGGATTTGTCTTAGCGTTCATCTACACAAGAGTTGTTTTGTGTTGTATTTTGTGTGTGTGGTGGGGGTGTAATAGATGTCTATGTTGCATCTTTTCTTCATTGGTCTTTAATGCATACCCTCCAACATTTTACACATGAAAACCAGTACAAATTAGAAAAGGGGGCATGGCCATGGGTAAAGGGGGCGTGGCCCCTTTCCTATACTTTCAATGTTAATTTGGAGAGTCACAAATCGGCACAAAGCCTGTTTGGCAGGTACAGACCATATTAAAAAGGTACTGTACCTGCCACAGAGGTACAGTTGGAGGGTATGGTAATGAAAGTTATTTCATTTAGAAAATATACCATATATTGATAATATTTTCAATTACATAGTTCAGAATATATTTGAACTGGCCTTTAGTGTTGTTGTTGTTGTTGTTGTTGTTGTTGTTGTTGTTGTTGTTGTTATTATTATTAGATAATCCGTTATATGGTGCCACAAACGGTCTGCAGCACCTTACAAAATACAAACTCAAACAGTATGAACAAAACAAGACAGAAAGTGACAACATCACAGGACATGGTTTCTAAGCATTTCTGTATCAGCAGTCTTTATACCTAAATAAACAGTAGGGCGGCAGCACCCAAGGGTTAAGTGCTGATGATGGCAGTGGGGAGGATGATGATGGTCTAAGTGAGGGAAGGAGAAGCACATGAGGGAAGGTGGTCCTGCTTGTGAGAGCTTACAGTCTACAAGGGAGGGGCAGACAGACAGGGGGTGACACAGAGGGGAGATAAAAAAAGGTTTGCCATGTTGTTATATTTTACTGTGCTCCAGCTCGCGCAAGCAAACATGGCAGCTTTGAAGGTGCTTCTCAGAATGCAGCCAGGGAATAGGTGGATAGACAGCAATGTTTCCTGAACCTTTCTGTTGCTTTCAACACTGTTGATCACCCTCTGAAGACCCTTTCCAACATATGCCTTTGAGACAAAAGACAAAATGTATAAAAGATTTGAGATAGATAAAATGGAGGGAGATAAAGTACTAACCAATCAGTTTCTGCCATGTTACAGACTGTGTAGAAAAATGACAGATAGGAGCTGATTGGCTAGTACGTTGTCTCTCCACTTTATCTCTCTCCAGGCTTTGATAAATCTCCCCCAACATAATTTCCATGTCCACTTCCTGCCTATTGACCAGCTCCTTTGTCTGCCCTCCACTCTTGCTATCTGCTGGAGTCCCTCACGACTCTATGCTCACTCTCTACTTTTTTCACTGTACACATCTTCTATTGGGAAGCTAGCTGATGCGTTCTCCAGTAACAACCTCTACTCTGACAGCACGTAACTATACTTCTCTCCTCTGACCTCTCCCTTTCTGTACTATCTCATGAAACCAACTGTCTCTGCTATAAACTGTACATATACAGTAGATGCCCCAATGCAACCTACAGCTCAGCATGTCCAAAGCCGAGCTGATCATCTTCCATATTTCCAGTCATCACCTGTCATCAATCCATCTTAAATGCTGCAGCAAGAATGATCTTCCTCTCACCGCTCTACAGCTGCCACACCACTTTGTAAATCACTACACTGACTCACCGTCCTTTTAGATTCAAGTTCAAATGACTCCCATTTTATCTATTCTCATCTCAAAGTATTGTTCTTCACGTCCTCCTAAAGTTCGCTGACCTGTGATTGGCCTCTACTCTTGTATTCACCTCTCATTCCTGCCTGTAAAACTCCTCCCATAGCGGTACCCAATTACAGAATCACCTACCTCACCCAATCAGACTTTGCCAAAGCTTTCAAGTATTTAAACGCTCTCCGAAGACCTATTTCTTATTTAGGAAATCCTTTGCCTACATCTATTGTACCCTCACTAATATAGTACTGTCACTACTGCCCCACACTGAGCTTGTAATCAAGACCTACCCTACTCTCTGTTTTCATGTTTGCTTCTCTTTTGTTTACCTTGTCTGTCCCTGTCTTATACATGTCCTGTGTATCATGTGCAAAGCTGCAGAGCACTGTGGCACATTACACATCAACCATAACAATAGTGAAATAGATTAATAGATACTTGTTTTTTTTGTTTTTTTTTACTTCTAAATGTTACATGGTTGGTGATATGATTACACAGATTACAAGTCCCATGTCCAAGGTGTTAATTATCATCGGATTAACACCATGCTCACATGTGATGAAAGACTCGGTCAGTGGTTTCTTGGAGGAAATATTTGAATTCATATTAGAAGTGCAAATGTAGCGATTATGTCAAACTGACAGATGTATGTGGGTCTGTATGCAGAGCAAAGAATCTTACCCTGTAGGAGTAAATTACATGCCAACACCAAGCTTGTAACTGGCTCGGGATGTACACTCTTGTAGACCTGATTAAATATTCGCTGTATGTTACACCTTTGGAGAGCAGTAAAAGTGTCCTTGCTGTAATAAATAATCTCGCTGAGGAGCGGTATTAAATCACCATGAAACACGTGCTCCTTGTAAACTGATAAAATTAACGACAAAGCAGAAAGGAGCAGTGTGGGATAAATATATGGGAACTAATGTACTCGATCAAGTTATATGGCTTTGTGCGCCAAAGCACCGAGTGCTCCTAAATCAGTGTTATGCAGATTTAAGTGCATCTCACCTGCACAGCGGGAGCAGCAAGATTTTTGGTCTGAACCAATATACAGACTATCATTTCATAAGGAATTAATCACATCTTTGAGACATGCTGTGCCCCATGCCTCATTGATGGCATTAATTGGCAGTGAATTGATAGGCTGCATTTTTGCAACTCCTCCTCATGGACTACTAGGTCCACTGTGCCCCCTCCCCCTCATGGTCCTTACATTGCTATCTAGATTATAAAGTCTCCGGGGCAGGTTCATCTACCTCCATTGCCTTGTGTTGGCCCACAATCACTTCTCTTTGTACGTCATTTTGCTCAGTTTTCCTTATGGACTGCTAAGTCCACTTTCCATCTTCCACCTCATGTCTATTAAGGGGCCCGTACATCTGCGACTGCTGGGGTTCGGAAATCGGGGGAAATCCAAATGTTGGATTTCCCAGATTTGCTGATCCTGCACAAAAAAATGATCAAGCAAATCAAGGATTTTTACTATGCAGAAGTATAGAAGGATTTTTACTATGCAGAAGTATAGAAGGATTTTTACTACACAGAAGTATAGAAGGATTTTTACTATGCAGAAGTATAGAAGGATTTTTATTATGCAGAATTTGCTTAATTCCACGACAGATTGGCGATCATCAATAGCGGTTTTGATTGGCAGATAGGAGAAATGTGGCACCGATGTATTGCTTGCATAACCCATCCTAGATTGTAAGTTGTGATGGGAAGGTTTAGCTGCCCCCTTTGTCTCATGTGTACAGGCCCGGCGCTACCCGCTCAGCAAAGGGATGCAAAGCAGGTAGGCGCCGGGCTCGATAGGCGCTCTCCCTGCTCTGCACCCAGCTGCTGCGCGGGTCTCCCCTGCTGCCAGGCTTTTAATGTACATAGTGGTCAGACACGCAGCGTGAACTCCCGATTCCCGGCCGCACTGATGACAGAAAGTTTAACACACTGCAGTGAACTACAGTGGGAACGTAGAGAGGGGGCGGAGCCGGACGGGTAACTGCATATGCAGTATGTTCCTTACTTCCTCTACTGCTGCTGCCTGTGATGAAGCTGCAGGTGTTTGGGCATTGGGCTCCTGTCATATAGCTGTGTGTACAGATTGTAGGCGCTGCTGCTGTCTGGCTTTCATTCAGGATCGTTCCTGTGTTATGCACAACCCCCAACAAGTTGCTGGCCCCTCCCCTGGGACCAGCCACCAATAAGCTGTGCTCCTATCCAGACTGGTCCCTCCTCTCCTGTGTCCCATCTCTACCCTACTCTCCTCCCACTCCAGTATTTATACTGCCTCTGCCTGCCAGTGATTTCCTCCTCAGTCTTCCTGGCATCTCTTTTCCAGCCCTCCCTCTTCTGTGGGTGCTCATGGCTGCATATATACAGAAAACAGTACAGTAAGTAGGGGAGATGTTGGAGGAAAAAAAATAATCTGTTTAGCCATTATGGTTAAAGTGGCACTTCTGTGGATGGGTGTGGTATGCGTGAGCGGCAGACAGGAAACCGACGGTCAGCATACCGACGCCGGGACTCCGGCAGCGGAATCCCGTCGGGGTGGTGGTAAGCGCAGCTAGCCCCTTGCGTGCTCAGTGGCGACCTACGGTCACCACAGGTTCCATTCCTACTCTATGGGTGTCGTGGACACCCACGAGTGGGAATAGTCCCTCTTGGTCGGCATGCCGACTGCCGGGATTGTGAGGGGGCAGGATGTTGGGGGAGGTAATGTGACCGTCGGTCTCTTGACCGCCGGTCACATAACTACATCCCCTGTGCATATTATGCATATAAGCCGCTACTACTGGGGACATTATGCATGCATACGCGCACTACTACTAGGGACATTATGCATAAGTGACGCTACTACTGGGGACATTATGCATAAGTGACGCTACTACCGGGGACATTATGCATGCATACGCGCACTACTACTAGGTACATTATGCATAAGTGACGCTACTACTGGGGACATTATGCATAAGCGCACTACTACTGTGTGGCGTAATTTGAAATGGGAGTCATTTTGTGTGGTCACGCCCCTTCCTTGTAAGACCACACCCCATTTTGGGTGTCCCTTTTAAAGTATGGGAGGGCGCAAATTTATAGTTTGCAGGGGGGCGCCGAACACCTTAGCACCGGCCCTGCATGTGTATCTACACTCCTTCCTCTTTTTATGTCCTGTTAGGTCTTATTCTGAATTCTTCTGTCTCTCTTGCAATCTGGGCTAAATTGCATCCATTCATTATTATTCTGTTTATCTGTAATATTCATGTACAGTATGTCTGTGTGCCTAGCAGTAGCATTTCTTCATTAATTGCATCCATGTGCTACTTATTCTGCTGAAACTGTTTTCCTGTATGTCATATATGTATTACGCTGGAAGGTGCTGCAAAATTTGTGGTGCCTTATAAATAAACTCTTTATGATGACAACTATTGCGTCAGTCCAAAATGACTAGTAATGTCATTTCTGAGATAAAGAAAAGGCCAAACCTGCTAGCACGTGCTCTGTGCTAGACCTAGAAAGAACTTCTCCTTCCTTCTTGGAGAGGGCATATAATATGTCTGCTCGCAATATACAGCTGCGGCTCCCTGCTTTGCGCTGCGACGTCAGCAGAAGGTGCCTGGTAGACAGTATGGGTCTGAGTCTTCGGCTAGCGGTTACATTTACATATCACATTTGCAGTGTAAAGCCGGCCATAGGGGGTTATTCAATTAGGGCCATTTTTCGCCTAAGCGAATAAACTGAACTTTTCGCTATTTTTTTTAGGGCGAATGGGAAATCGCCCTAATTGATACCAGGGCCATTTTTTCACCTAGGCTAAAAACATGTGGATCGGCAAATACATGTATTTTCGCACCTGTGCTGGCGAAAATGCGTGCCGTTTTCGCAGATTTTGAGGCATTTTTCGCCATTGCCTTTTCACAAGAAAAAAGTAAAAAGGCATTGGCAAAAACACCTTCAAACATGTAATACACAGGTGGGTGAATTCAATAGCTCTGAAATTGATGGAGCTAATTGAATACCCCCCATAGTAGACACAAAATGATTGTTACTTTGTAATTTACAATTACTTTTAACAGATGGCTTGACAAGCATTTCAGCTTACAGAGATCTTTTAGCAAGATGTGTAAGTGATGCCAAAAAAATCTTATTAACAGAAATGGTAATTCAAGACCATCATATTAGGCCATTAAAAAGCTGCCAAACAATGAGGGGCAAAATAATAAAATGTCATAGTGTATGAAACAGCGCCCTCCCAAGTGTCATGTTATAGAAAGAGGGTGCATGTAGGACTGTACTGAGCATAATGTAAAACAAAACACTTTAGCAGAGTGTTGGCTAGTAAGGCATATGCACAAAAGGTCATACTTTTCTGGGGAGTCCCACAAACTGCTAGGAGAGTAGGTCACCCTCCCGGGTACAGTATGAACGAGCGCCAAATGGGATGCCGGCAGTCACATTACTGTTGTCGCCCCCCCCCCTCCCGAGTGTCTCGTAAACCTAACCTTCAAACCCCCCCTCCCCCCCCCCCGGCCCGCTATACTTGCGTCGGGATGTTGGCTGACGGAATTCCAGCGTCAGTCTCCTAACTTTGTTGGGATTCCAGCGCCGGCATTCTGACAGGTGTCTGGATATGGGGAAGTGTGGGGGGGGGGGGGGGTGAAGAGGACAGCCTCCAGGTATACAGGGGGGAAGGTCTGTGCGACCATGTCAGATAAGACACTTGCAGGCATGGTCGCATCTGATGCAACCATGCCAGGCAAGTGGTGAACCTCATTAACATTAATTTTCACTCATTTCCAGTCTGTTTTGAACACCTCACAGCTCACAATATTGTTTTCATCCAGTTTAGGCCAAAAGGTTGCACCAAGGTATTTGGATGACTAAGCTAAGCGACAGAAGTGGGCGGCACAACCACGTGACACATCTAGGAGTGGCACTGCAGTGGCAGACAGGATATCGGTTTTACAAACTATGCCAAAAAAAGCTTTAAAGAGCACATTGTCACGGCTGAGTTTGCTTGTGAACCCGGACTAGTACTGCACTCTGGGTTCGGTCTTGAGCGCAGTGGACAGAATCGGGCTGGCTTAATGAATGATCCGCTCATCCAGACGTGGCAGTCAGGCAGTATACTCTATGAAGAAAGGTGTCCAGCTATGGGTATTGGAACACTGGTGGTGGAAGCCACCAGTGCAATGGGTAGATGGGTTGTCACCTAATGGAGAGTCACATGAGAACTGTTGAGTTGACGGAATGCTGGGAGGATCAGCAATGCAGGAAAGTCACAGATCACTGGCTGGAACCAGTGTGATAGCTGTCGACAAGGCTGAGGACATCAGCAATGACTGTAGATGAAGCTGAGAGCATCAGCAGAAACTGTAGACGTAGCTGAGGACGGGTTCACTACGATATGCCAGCGGTCGGGCTCCCGGCGACCAGCATGCCGGGAGCCCGACCGCCGGCTTACCGACAGTGTGGCGAGCGCAAATGAGCCCCTTGCGAGGGAGAATAAGTGTCGGTATGCCGGCTGTCGGGATCCCGGCGCCGGTATACTGTGCGCCGGGATCCCGTCAGTCGGCATACTGAAGGCATCAGCAATGACTGTAGAGGAAGTTGAAGGCATCAGCAATAACTAGCCGAAGCTGAGAATGCCGACAGTACTTGTAGATGAAGCTGAGGATGTCAGCAATACTTGTTAACGAAGCGGAGGATGTCAGCAATACTTGACGACGAAGCTGAGGATGTCAGCAATCCTTGTACACAAAGCCGAGGACATCGGCAATGCTTGTAGCAAAAGCTGAGGACATCGGCAATACTTGTAACGGAAGCTGAGGGCATCATCAATACTTGTAACGGAAGCTGAGGACATCATCAATACTTGTAACGGAAGCTGAGGACATCAGCAATACTTGTAACGGAAGCTGAGGACATCAGCATTACTTGTACATGAAGCTGAGGATGTCAGCAATACTTGTACACGAAGCTGGGGATGTCAGCAATGCTTGTAGCTGAAGGTGAGGACGTCAGCAATACTTGTAACCGAAGCCGAGGATGTTGGCAATGCTTGCAGTCGAAGCTGAGGATGTCAGCAACATGGGTTTCCAGATGCTGGGCAACTAAGATAGCGCAATAGGGATTCCGTATGCTGCGCAGTGCAGTGTCGGCACTGCTGGTTTCACAGCTGTGATGCGGTGGTTCTGCACAATGGATACTGCAATATTTGTAGACAGCAGTGGCAGGTTTTTCAGATATTATGGTGCGCTTACTTGCGCAGCGGTGTACTGGAAGCTGGCAAGAACCAGCAAAGTCTCTAAGGCCGCTAGGGATATAAAACAGTCTATCTGGTTCACTGGAGGACTTCCAGTGAGTCTGGAGATGCCAGGATGTAGTGGCAGCAATGGCCCTTTAAATCATCCACGGAGTCAGGCAGTGCAGGGGATGGTAACTTGCACTGAGTATTACCAGCAGGAGATTCTGGAGCTCACTCCAGGCAGAGAGACACCAAAGCACTGACAGCTTGTTAGTGCTGAGAGCTGGAACTTATACCCAGTGCTTACAGCTGAGTGAATGAACGGCTCACATGATGCGGAAGTGATTGGCTCCTGGAAGATCAGCTGACTGGAGACTGTCATGGCGACGGCCATAGCTGGTTTTGGAGGGAACTCCAGCGTTGTGGGACCACATGGAAGTAGTAATGGCCACAGAGTCAGCGGAGACTGTATCTGGTGACCGCTGGAGTCAGGAAGTCATGTAATATAATGATAACATGGACAATGCTGTGTAGGCACAGCATGGAGAGACTTGCAGAATTCAGTATTCACACAGATGGTTAATCAGCACAGATGTAGCTCATTAGCAAAACTCAGTTCCCAGGCAATTCATGGTACTGGAGAGCTGTATTTCCACTGAGCAGTAAACATGCAAGATATAGGACAGATGGCAGAGGTAAGTCACCAAACGTTATGATTTTAATCAGGATTGTGACACACATAGGGGGTAATTCAGAGTTGATCGCAGCAGCAAATTTGTTAGCAGTTGGGCAAAACCATGTGCACTGCAGGGGGGGGCAGATATAACATGTGCAGAGAGAGTTCGATTTGGGTGGGGTGTGTTTAAACTAAAAATTAAATAGCAGTGTAAAAATAAAGCAGCCAGTATTTACCCTGCACAGAAACAAAATAACCCACCCAAATCAAACTCTCTCTACAAATGTTATATCTGCCACACCTGCAGTGCACATGGGCCCTCATTCCGAGTTGTTCGCTCGTTGCCGAGTTTCGCTATATTGCGATTAGTCGCTTACTGCGCATGCGCAAGGGTCGCAGAGCGCATGCGCTTAGTTATTTTACTCAAAAGTTAGGTATTTTACTCACGGCATAACGAGGATTTTTCATTGTTCTGGTCATCGGAGTGTGATTGACAGGAAGTGGGTGTTTCTGGGCGGAAACTGGCCGTTTTATGGGAGTGTGCGAAAAAACACTGGCGTTTCTGGGAAAAACGCGGGAGTGTATGAAGAAACGGGGGAGTGTCTGGGTGAACGCTGGGTGTGTTTGTGACGTCAAACCAGGAACGAAACTGACTGAACTGATCGCAATGGCTGAGTAAGTCTGGAGCTACTCAGAAACTGCTAAGAAATTTCTATTCGCAAATCTGCTAATCTTTCGTTCGCAATTCTGCTAAGCTAAGATACACTCCCAGAGGGCGGCGGCCTAGCGTGTGCAATGCTGCTAAAAGCAGCTAGCGAGCGAACAACTCGGAATGAGGGCCATGGTTTTGCCCAACTGCTAACAAATTTGCTACTGCGATCAACTCTGAATTACCCCCGTAATGCAAAGAAAAGAGGTGCAAGATGGAATTGTCCTTGGGCCCTCCTACCCACCCTTATGATGTATAAACAGGACATGCAATGTTTAACGAACTAATTATTTCAGCGACAGGGACTGTCACTTGTGGCTAAAATGATTGGTTTGTTTGACAACTTCGAAGGGTTTGAGAACCTTGCACAACATTGAAATCATTCTCTACTGCACTTGACTCCGCTCCTTTCCCTATGTCATAGGTGGATGTGTAGGCTTGAATGCTGCTCCTCCATCCGCTGAAGCATATAAAGGGTAGAATTCCACCTCGTTACTACCTCATGCTTCATATGATAGCAGGGCAAATTCGAGAGTGTTTACTGGCACTCCAGTCTTCGACATGCATTTGCATTTTTCTGGCTACTGACAGAATCTCCTGCACGCCCCTGTCATTTAAAAAAAATAAAAAAAATCTGCACCACTAAATTTAATTGTGTGAGCAAAACATGGGACATGTTGGAATTTGCCCAGTTGTAAAGCTCTCACATTATTGGTGGCATTGTCAGATATTGCAAATCCCAAGGAGTGTCCAAGTGGGCTAAGCCATTGTGCAATTATTTCCCTGAGTTTTTCTAAGAGGTTCTCAGTGGTGTGCCTCTTTCCGAAACCGGTGATACACAGCGTAGCCTGCCTCAGAATGAGTTGGCATTTGTGAGATTCTGCTGCTGCTGTTGGTGCTGCGGAATGCAATACATCTACCCAGTGGGCTGTCACAGTCATATAGTCTTTAGTTTGTCCTGTTCCACTTGTCCACATATCCATGGTTAAGTGGACAGTGGGTGCAACTGCAATTCTTAGGACACTTTTTTAATCTCCTTGTACAGGCTGTGAATTGCTTGCTAGTGACGCGGAATCTAGACGGAATTTGGTAGCGGGGACACAGTACATCAATCAACTGTCTAAATCCCACTGCACTAATGGCGGATACTGGACGCACGTCTAACACCAGTATAGAATGTTATGACTTCAGTAATCTGCTTTGCAACTGGGTGACTGCTGTCATACTTCTTTGCAAAGGATTTTTGAACAGTCAGTTGTTTTGTTAAACTACAAGTAGTCTTCCTGGTCCCCTTCTGGGATGAAGATTGACTCCTAGCAGCAACAGCAGCAGCAGTAGGCATAGCACTCAAGGATCCTCCGGAGGAATTGGATACAGGACTATTTCCGATCCTGATTGAGGAGGAAATTGACAATGAGGGTGTTGGTGGCGGGGATTGCAGGTGCTTGGATCCAACAGAGAAGAGGGAGCTATGTGTCACTGGACTGATTACGTTCTTAGCAGAAGTTTCTGAATGTGTCAACAACTTGTGATGTATGCACTGCATGTGGCGTAACAGGGAGGAGGTTCCTAGGTGGTAACGGGCCCTAGCTCTACTTACAAAGGCTACAGGTGGCTAGACAATAATTGTCCGGGTTTGTGAAGAAATAATTCCACACAGAAGAGGTGGATTTTTTGTCTTTTGGCCAGGCATGAGAATGGGCTTTTTCATACCATGGGCAACAACTGTCTCCACTGGAGCCTTATTTAAACAAACCACATCCCCATCATCAAAATCCTCATCGTCAACATTCTCATTAACACCAACTTCACCAATATCCTTCCCATCCTGGTGTACTTCTACAGTGACTTTCTCAATCTCAACACGTTGACTAGCGCTGCTCCTTCTAACACTTACAGAGGGCGTGCAAATGGTGGAAGGAGCCTCCTCTTCCCGTAGAGTATTGGAAAGGTCAGGCTTATATATCGCAACCTTGAACACACTTGGACTCTCCTTGGGTAATGGTGATATTTCTGAATGCACAGTTGGTTCCTGTGCCCTAACAAGTTACGTTTTTTTAACTCTTCTACAGGGAGGAGGGCTTACATTATCATTAAACAGGCCAAGTCCTTAGCCTTTCCTTGCCAATTCGTGTAGTGAATGGCATTTTGCCAATTTTACGTTTCTCGTTGGCTAACTTTATTTTTTTTTTTTTTTATCACTGTAAAATATTGCTTCTTTGATTTTACATGCCCTCTACACCATTGGGCATCGGCCTTAGCAGAAGACGTTGACGGACTTGCATTGTCAGTGTCATGACTAGTGGCAGCAGCTTTAGCATTGGTAGTAGGAAGTGGTTCCTGATCTTTCCATTGTTTGGCCATCATTTTTATCAACATGAAGTGGGGTACAGCAACAGTGTCGCACAAATGAGTCAGAAATATGTATTATTATTTTTTATATCACACATCGGCGGTTACAGTGTTGCACAAATGAGCCAGAAATATATATTTTTACACACCGTGGTTGACCTTCACCAACAGCGTCGCACGATACGTGTATGAGTCAGAAATGGTAGTCGAACACTGCTGTTGACCTTCACCAGTAGCATTGCACAATACATGTATAAGTCAGAAAGAGCACCCCTTTTTTCAGATACATCAGGCAGAGAGAGCACCCCCTTTTCAGATACAGCAGACAGAGAGAGCACCCCTTTCAGATACAGCAGACAGAGAGAGCACTCCTTTCAGATACAGCAGACAGAAAGATAGAGCACTCCTTTTTCAGATACAGCAGACAGAAAGATAGAGCACTCCTTTTTCAGATACAGCAGACAGAGAGCCCACCCCTTTCAGATACAGCAGACAGAGAGCCCACCCCTTTCAGATACAGCAGACATGAGAGAGCACCCTTTTTTAAGATACAGCAGACAGAGAGAGCACCCCTTTCAGATACAGCAGACAGAGAGAGCACCCCTTTCAGATACAGCAGAGAGCCCACCCCTTTCAGATACAGCAGACAGAGAGCCCACCCCTTTCAGATACAGCAGACAGAGAGCCCACCCCTTTCAGATACAGCAGACATGAGAGAGCACCCTTTTTTAAGATACAGCAGACAGAGAGAGCACCCCTTTCAGATACAGCAGACAGAGAGAGCACCCCTTTCAGATACAGCAGATAGAGCCCCCCGCTGCACGGGGACTTATATAGAATCCAAAACCCGCAAGAATCCGACAGCGGGGAGATGACGTTCGGCCTCGTTTTGAGATCCGAGTAGTGCGGGAAGTCCTGAAACGGGCTCGGATCCCAATGTTCGGGTAGGTTACCCGCTCATCTCTACTTCCTATAAATATAGTGTAAGCGTAGACATTTTCTTTGGAAAGATGGAATGCTTTTTATGGCTGTAAATGCTTAAAAGTGCCCCATTATTAGCATATTCAGTGCGAATGCCTGCTGATCTTTTCTAGGAAGTATATTTAATACTTAACTTCCGTGATGATCTCTGTCATGAAAGTGTCTGAACAATGGCCCTCATTCCGAGTTGATCGCTCGCAAGGCGATTTTAGCAGAGTTACACACGCTAAGCCGCCGCCTACTGGGAGTGAATCTTAGCTTCTTAAAATTGCGACCGATGTATTCGCAATATTGCGATTACAAACTACTTAGCAGTTTCAGAGTAGCTTCAGACTTACTCGGCATCTGCGATCAGTTCAGTGCTTGTCGTTCCTGGTTTGACGTCATAAACACACCCAGCGTTCGCCCAGACACTCCTCCGTTTCTCCGGCCACTCCTGCGTTTTTTCCGGAAACGGTAGCGTTTTTAACCACACGCCCCTGAAACGCCGTGTTTCCGCCCAGTAACACCCATTTCCTGTCAATCACATTACGATCGCCGGAGCGAAGAAAAAGCCGTGAGTAAAAATACTATCTTCATTGTTAAATTACTTGGCGCAGTCGCAGTGCGAATATTGCGCATGCGTACTAAGCGGAATTTTACTGCGATGCAATGAAATATACCGAGCGAACGACTCGGAATGAGGGCCAATGATTGATGTGAGAAGAGACTGTTTGTTGCAGCTTACGAGGTGGAGAGGATTATTATAGATGTTTGGGACATCAACACAATCGCCATGGATCATGAAGCTACTGACTTACTCACAGGAAAGGATGAGAGTTGGCCCGCTGGAAGTCTTTTACTGGGTTAACAATAATGCAGTTGCCCATGATTATATCCAGCCTGTTGATTTTGTTGACTGACAAGCACAGATTGTCCTTTGTGTGGGGCACCACCAACCACTAAAGATGGGGAAGAATTATTTAAATTTGTGCAAAACCACAGACAGCCTCTTACCCCTTTAATCCACAATGTAGATTTTGTTCCTGGTTTTCAACAAGCATTGGAGGCGAAGATGTGTGTCGGGGGAAGGGAGTTCAGTGTATTGGCCAGCTGTAACTGAGGGGAGTATTCTCACCTTAGAACATCAGAATTTACTCTTTTATCCAATGAACATAGGCCCTCATTCCGAGTTGTTCGCTCAGTAATTTTCTTCGCATTGCAGCGATTTTCCGCTAATTGCGCATGCGCAATGTTCGCACTGCGACTGCGCCAAGTAAATTTGCTAAGAAGTTTGGTATTTTACTCACGGCATTACGAGGTTTTTTCTTCGTTCTGGTGATCGGAGTGTGATTGACAGGAAGTGGGTGTTTCTGGGCGGAAACTGGACGTTTTATGGGAGTGTGTGAAAAAAAGCTGCCGTTTCTGGGAAAAACGCGGGAGTGGCTGAAGAAACGGGGGAGTGTCTGGGCGAACGCTGGGTATGTTTGTGATGTCAAACCAGGAACGACAAGCACTGAACTGATCGCACTGGAAGAGTAAGTCTCAAGCTACTCAGAAACTGCACAGAAAAATCTTTTCGCAATATTGCGAATACTTCGTTCGCAATTCTGCTAAGCTAAGATACACTCCCAGAGCGCAGCGGCTTAGCGTGTGTACTGCTGCAAAAAGCGGCTAGCGAGCGAACAACTCGGAATGAGGGCCATAGGGTGTATTTGCAGAATATTGAGCGCAGGTAGGCTGAAGCACTTCCTAAAAGAGACATTACCCCGTTTGAGCAGTTATTCTTGAGAAATTTGCCTTTAAAACATGATAACCACCATTTGCTTATGGAAGGGAGGTTTGTGGCACCTCCACATTATGTAGAAGTATACAACACAGATCTGTCCTCAGCGTTAGGAGATTGTGGGTGTAGTTCAGAGCAGAATGCTATTTTTTTGCATATGGGCATGCACTAAAATTCTTAAAACCTCCTACAGCGCATGCTTTACACAGGATGTTCACACGAAGGCACATTTGAGATCAAGACTTAGGCATTTCTATCATGGGTGCAAGGCCCCACACCGCACACACTGTATCCATGTTGTTTTATACTTAACCTTCTGGAGTCCCACGACGGGCTGCGCAGCAGCAACGGCAGAAATCGCTTCCAAAATGGCCATGACAAGATTTGTCTCCGGACCATGGCTGGCGCCATGTTTCCAGAGACCTGCACATGCAGAGTAGACTCCAGCACAATGCCGGAGCCTACAGCGCCATAAAGAGGAGGGGCCACCCAGAGTATGCACATGGTCCCTCTCCTCTCTTAAAACGCCCCTGGATCAAGGTGCTCGGAATTAGAAATGTTGTGGAAAAGTGATGGGTGTTCATGAACAGTGATTGAGAGGTGGCTAGTAGGAATGCAAAAATGATCCTTTCAGTGGATGTGCTAGGGGATGACCACACACTTGTCAGTGGAAACCGCTGCATTCAGTCGCAAGCAAAGGAGGCCATGGTTAAATGGATGGAATTTAGAAAGTATTCCTATGCTTCTGGTCAATACTTTGGGCAGTGTTTGCGCTGCCACAGCCGACCATCTGTCATTTCCCCAGTTCCTTCACAGGGAAGAAACGCATATATCATGGCCATACACTGTGAAATATCTCACAGTATATCTCATTATGTTCTGGGTTTCAGGCTGTCAGATAAAATGTCTGTTGGTCCAATATGCATTAAGGGGGAGATATAGCAAAGCCTGAAGAGAGATAGAATACCAATCAGTCAGCTTCTAATTGTCATTTTACAGGATGTGTTTGTAAAATTACAGTTTGGACCTTATTGGTTGGTACTTTCTCACCACTGTAACTCTCTCCAAGCTTAGATACATCTCCCCGTTATCTAACAGTCTATACCCAGCGAAATATATATATATATTTTGCACATGGCGCTACATAGATTATATTATAAACTCACTCTCTACAATTTCCTTACATACAGTAAGGAACTTCACTCCCCCCCCCCCCCCCCCCCCCCACCGACCGCCGGGTTGTCCTTCAGCCAATCGCCCAGTGTGTAAGTCCCTTAAGTTTTTCCTTCATATTCTCCATGTTTGTCATTAAACGTTATAGTCATACCCCTTTCAGATCGCAATGCTGGGTCCCACCCGGGAATTGGAAACGGGTCCTTCCCGGGTGCGACATGTGATTTTATCCTTTCACACTGGCTTCCTGACCCAGCAATATGCCGGGTTGAGTTGCCAATGCGGGCGGAGGGCGGAGCCGGCATTTGGGGCGGAGGCTGCGCTGTGAGATGAGACCATCTTCACGCCACCTCTGCCTATACTGTGAACGGGTTCCGGGTTGCATCGACCCTGCAACCTGTTCACACTTCACCTGACCCAGTAATAACCCGTGAATAACCCTTCTTTATTCCCAGGTTGAATTACCAGGGGTCAGGCAACCCGGAAATTCGGCAGTGACTCCTGTCACATCGCACAGCAACCCGCATTGACCAGGAAATAAACAGAGTGGATAACGGGTTATTTGTGCGGTGTGAAAGGGGTATTAGTTATGCAGTTAGTATTCGTTGAGGTGGCCTAGGGCTGGGCTTGTTATTTCCCTTATTGCAGCCTACAGAAGCAGGTCTCTTCTTCTTTCTATAATAGTACAGGTATAAGAGTTATTTAAACGTATTAGTAATCTGAGGTTGGTAATACCCGATAACCATCAAATTAGGAAAATTTAGATGTGGCTCTCTGCATACTTAGCCTAGCCTCTGATAAACCAACGTTGGAGACTGGATTTCTATTAGCGTGGAGAATGCCATTCTTTGACATCCTGCGTTTTTAATCCGAGTGCATGAAATTTGAGCATAAGACATTTGTTGACCAAAGACTTTGTTCCAGGTTAATAAAACCAGGCTCACGCAGTCACATTGTCACAAGGTATTCAGATTATTATCCTTGAAGAAACTATTTTGTGAGCAGAAAACATCCAAGCACAAAACCTTGATTAAAAAAATAAAATAAAAAAATGCCGATTATCCTTCCCTGTCCCCTGCAGGGGCTCTAAATCCATACTGATAAAAAGTGACTTGCATCAACGATCAAAGTAGCTTACAAAAGATAATGGTGCAAGTGTTACCCGGGGATAGCTAAACCATAGAAATCATTTCTGCTCATTTTCCAGAGATGTGAAATGCTGAGTTTAGTTGCATAGCTGATTTCAATTTGAATAAACGTAACACCATGTTTTATAGTACTGCTAGAGTCAGGCTGGATTCATGCTGCGTGCTGACGATCTCTGGGCAGACGCCCCTGATAGTGACAGATTTATAATTCAAGGCGGCTGGGCGGTAGGGAACCATGTTTCCACATTTCTGGGCCTCCTGAGACCAATACCCAGTGCGCCACATCACGCTTGCTGCTTACATGGCCCGCTAAAGGTCAGAGTGGTTTGTTCCCAAAAATAAAACACAATAAACATTTTTATTTATTTTTTACTAGGTGCTTTTCCAGTTTTGTGTGATATTTAATTTCTTGCTGAGCGATTCAGGGGGTAATTCAGACTGGCAGTCTGAATTACTATGCGTGGCGTGCGACAGTGAGATGCTATCTGACTAGATTGCTTAGAAATGAAGCACGGAGCTCTCCGTGTGTATGACCCATAGCGATACTGCTCGTCGCTATTGCCGGTTCTAGATTGGCACAATCTAGTAGATCGCTCACTTCACCGCTGTGTGAAATGAGCAGCTCCTCCCCCGCCTTCCCGGGGGGAGAGATGTGTGCCAAGCATTCTGTGATAGATCGCTCAGCACACATCTCCCCGTGTGTACCCCCCTTTAGTTGGTTGTAATAATTATATTTCTTTAGCTAACAGTAAACAGTATATTTTTGATTGGCTTTTTATTTTCCTAGATAAAATGGCAGCTTTCATTTTACATTTTGCTAATTTTAGTCTTTGTTCATCATATCCATTTAAAAGAAAATAGAACTGCTCACAAACCGAGTATATCCCCTCCCTGCCCGCCCCCCCCCCCCCCCCCCCCCCGCCCCCCAGCCCCCACTACTCGATAAAGTAGTTTGTGGAGCAGTGTATAGTTTGTGGAGCAGTGTATATCTTCTTGCATATATGTTTGCTGAAACTGACCATTTTGCTTTCAAGTTTTAATCCAGTGGTATAAAATGAATAGTGGCTTAATGGCAGTAAGGTTCTCTGAAAGCGCCAGGTTTAAGGTAATTATGTGAAGTGTCAATAGTAGCAATTGGCCTAACAGTGTGACAACATACTTGCCTGGAATTGGTCTAATCTCTTGCTTGGGTTATTCAGAGGTCAGAAAGGGATTTTATTTGTATTTATTTTTTTCACCCCCATTCATCTCCTATGTGTGTTTCTGTGGTAATGATGTCCCCAGGCCAGGGAACGACAGCATTTATCTGCCATTACAGAACAACAGAAAGTGTTCTAACATGTTTCTCAAGTAAATTGTACCTTACACAAGGTTAGTACATATAAAATAAACTGTAGATGTAACTGGGTGATTAGAATAATAATAAATACTAAAGTGAATTACCTCTCATGTACCAAAGTTTATTTGAACTGGTTGCGAAAAAGTTTTTTTTGATCAAAATGGCAGTTCCATACTTTGTGGGCGCTGCAGAGGAGTGAGTAATGCTTTGTAACTATTGGGCTGGAATACATGGCACTGTCTATGCATGTACAATGGGACTGCAGAGCATTTGCATCATTCTGGCATCATAAGGGTTAAAGCACATGCAACACTCACACACAGTGGGTGCTGTAATTATGTGACCTGGACCAATATTCCAATATTTTCTTGGAGCTAATGTCATTACTGAGCCATTATGGTATACATTCACTAGGAGCTAGTGACATCACTGAGGCATTATGGTATACATTTACTAGGAGCTAGTGACATCACTGAGCCATTACGGTATGTATTCACTAGGAGTTACTGACATCACTGAGCCATTATGGTATGTATTCACTAGGAGTTACAGACATCACTGAGGCATTATGGTATACATTCACTAGGAGCTAGTGACATCACTGAGGCATTATGGTATACATTTACTAGGAGCTAGTGACATCACTGAGCCATTACGGTATGTATTCACTAGGAGTTACTGACATCACTGAGCCATTATGGTATGTATTCACTAGGAGTTACAGACATCACTGAGGCATTATGGTATACATTCACTAGGAGCTAGTGACATCACTGAGGCATTATGGTATTCATTTACTAGGAGCTAGTGACATCACTGAGCCATTACGGTATGTATTCACTAGGAGTTACTGACGTCACTGAGGCATTATGGTGTAAATTTACTAGGAGCTAGTGACATTACAGTATGTATTCACTAGGAGGTAGTGACATCACTGAGCCATTACGGTATGTATTCACTAGGAGCTAGTGACATCACTGAGACATTATGGTTTAAATTGACTAGGAGCTAGTGACATCACTGAGCCATTACAGTATGAATTCACTAGGAGCCAGTGACATCACTGAGGCATTATGGTGTAAATTTACTAGGAGCTAGTGACATCACTGAGACATTACGATATGTATTCACTAGGAGCTAGTGACATCACTTAGGCATTACAGTATGAATTCACTAGGAGTTAGTGACATCATTGAGCCATTACAGTATGATTTCACTAGGAGCTAGTGACATCACTGAGGCATTACGTTATGAACTCACTAGGAGCTAATGACATCACTGAGGCATTATGGTATGAATTCACTAGGAGCTAGTGACATCACAAAGGCATTATGGTATGAATTCACTAGGAACTAGTGACATCACAAAGGCATTACGATATGAATTCACTAGGAGCTAGTGACATCACAGGAATTACGGTATGAATTCACTAGGAGCTAGTGACATCACAAAGGCATTAGAGTATGAATTCACTAGGAGCTAGTGACTCCACTGACGTCACTGAGTCATTACGGTATGAAGGAACTAGTGGTATCAGTGAGGTATTACGGTACAAATTCACTAGGAGCTACTGACATTACTGAGGCATTATGATATGAATGAACTAATGACATAACTGTGAAGGAATGATTGATATCTCTGAGATATTATGGAATGATGGCACTTGTGACATCACCGAGGTATTACAGTATGAAGGAACTAGTGGCATCAATGAGGCTTTATCGTGTATATTCACTATGAACTAATGACATCTCTAAGACATTATGGTATGCTGGAATTAGTGACATCAATGAGACACAAGGTACCATGTTCATAGAGAATTCAAAAGCCTAATATTGATACAGCCCATACAGTGCCAGCCTCCACTTAATATGTGAACACACTGAGGGGTATATTTACTGAAGTGTAGGTTTTTAGAAGTGGAGATGTTACCCCATAGCAACTAATCAGATTCTAGCTATTGAACTTCTAGAAGGTGATGGATAAATGATAAGTAGAATCTGTTTGGTTGCTATAGGCAACATCTCCAATTCTATAAACCCACACTTTAGTAAATATACAGTACCTATAAATTTCAGCAAATAAAATGAAGTCTTTAAGGTGCTGTCTTTCTCCTGGCAGATATACAGTGCATCAGGAAAGTATTCACAGCGCTTCACTTTTTCCACATTTTGTTATGTTACAGCCTTATTCCAAACTGGAATAAATAAAAAAAATTCCCTCAAAATTCTACACACAATACCCCATAATGACGGGGAAAAGTTTTTTAGAGATTTTTGCAAATTTATTAAAAATAAAAAACTAAGAAATCACATGTACATAAGTATTCACAGGCTTTGCTCAATACTTTGTTGATGCACCTTTGGCAGCAATTACAGCATAATGTGGCATCATTATGAAAATGATGCCACAAGCTTGGCACACCTATCTTTGGGCAGTTTCACCCATTCCTCTTTGCAGCACCTCTCCAGCTCCATCAGATTGGATGGGAAACGTCGGTGCACATACATTTTCAGATCTCTTCAGAGATGTAAAATCGGATTCAAGTCTGGGCTCTGGCTGGGCCACTCAAGGACATTCACAGAGTTGTTCTGAAGCCACTTCTTTGATACCTTAGAAAGAAAACAACTAGCTGTTTAAATAGCGCCCCAAAATTATTTATATGTATACACATGAATGTCAATAACAATTGTGATTATAATACTATCCTGGAAGACTGCGCATCCGTGAACCCTATGTGTGGTGTTGGCAAGATGAAGAAAAAAAGGAGGGGGGATACGGATGCGCTGAATTTCAGGAAATGAATGAACGGTGAGAGCCAACAGTTTAAACAGAAAATAAAAATGTATTAATATTAAAACCACATATGTAACCTTAAAATTATATATTCAAAAATACCTGTAAATGCTCCGTTTCTAGGCGTCTAATGAGCATAAATTAGTATTGGTTATGGATAGTGTCCATAGTTCATATAGCACTACTGATTGTAAGGCAAATAGCCGGCAGATGAAATTCAAATGCAGTCCCAGGGTATAACAAGCTGAATTTGTTAAGAATAAACAGCTGGTAGTTAGATATCAAGCTGCGGTCCCAGGGTGTAACAAGCTGAATTTGTTAAGAATAAAACGGCTGGTAGTTAGATATCGAGCTGCAGTCTCGAGATTGTAAATGTATAATATCACCGCATCTGAGCTGACTGTTTTACCTCTCGTGTGGTCTGGCGGCGGGCCGAGCGTCCTCGGCCAGATGTCCTGCAGTGCCCACTTGCGCTATGCAGCGTGATGGAGATAGAGGTAACCACCGGGATGTTCAGAATGGTTTCAACGTTGTATTTGCAGAGCCGTGGTCAGCGGTAATGAAGGAGCTCGAAAACACTCACACTGGAACAATGCAGGTGATAAGTTGTAACGACACCTGGGTAGAGGTGAAATGAGGGCGGAGTCCTAACGCGTTTCGTCACGCTCCACGTGACTTTGTCAAAGGTATACTCCTGCCTAGGGCTGGCTAATATTTAAAGCCAGTTCAACGATTTCAACAGCTGTCTAAAATCAATAACAGGTGCAATAGCTCTTCATTGAAGATTAGAAGGATTATACGTAATAATTATTCTATCTCCTGACAGATCAAATTCTTAGGGCAGAACTTAATGACACACCGTCTGTGATCTTCAAAAGACCTAACAACTTACAGCAATCTCTTGCACCGAGTCTCTTTACTGATAAGAGAAATACAACTATTAACACAACCTCAACTGATTCTACACAGTGGCTTTCTAAAACCACAGGCTGCTTTAAATGTGGTGCTAATCAGTGTTTGACTTGTTCTTATATTCAGAATAATTCGAAATATTTTGGTATATCTGAATCATCACGTTTTGAGATACGGTCATTTATTAATTGCAATAGTTCTTTTGTTGTTTACCTTTTGATTTGTAAATGTAACTTGTTATATGTAGGGAGGACAACCCGTAAATTGAGGGTTCGGTTCTTAGAACATAGACGAAATATCCAAAAGGGTTTCCTTTTTCATAGTGTTTCTAGACATTTCTTAGATAAGCATCAAAAAAACCCTGAAGATATCAAACTAGTTGGGATTGAAAAAAGTATGCCAACAGTACGTGGGGGAGATCGTTATAGAAAATTGTGTCTCCGAGAGAATTATTGGATCCACAGACTTGGAACCCTGGCACCGGAGGGGTTGAATGAATGTATTGAATTTGATCTTTAATGCCATAACTCTATAAGTCATCCATAAGTGGTGGGTTGTCCATTAGAATTATTGCTGTTCACCTTTCATGTATGGTAGACATATTATTTACTTGGATAAGGTGTCTCATCTATTCGTAGTACTATCATTATTAAACTTTTCTATATATAGTATCTAATGCGCTTATTGAATCCCTATGGCCATAATTAATTAGGAGTGGTCTTTACTCCATGGTTACTATAATATGCTTGTTTTTGATATAACACCGTGGAGACACTGGCAGCATATAGACCAATCTGCTGCGAGAGGTAATATCGAGTGCACTTAAGACACTGATAACAGCGGGAGCTCCTTTTGCTTATCCAAAGAATCTTCTTCTCTCTATTTATATAAGTGTTTGATCCATTGAAGTCTCAACTCTCCTCTTCTATGTTAAATGCTTCCATTCCTTGTATAGCGGCTCGAGTGGCGCAGACGGTTTAGCCACAGACCCGCTATATAGAAGGGACCATAAGTTCGTATCCAGATTATATATTTTACCAGGTCCCTTTAGAAATCTTATTTATTTATTTTTATGTTGTCCCTTCTGGATACATTCTATTGCCCACCCTTAATCCCAATAGAGTGTTAATGAACCCTGAGGAGTGGGAATTGAGCATTGATAATTTTTTACGCTAGCTTTCTGTCTCTACGTAGCAAACAAGAGATATAAATTGTATACATTAAATCATTGGCTAGATGTTGCTATAACAACTTATTTTTAAAAATTGTGAACTATTGATCTTTCTTAGCACAATCTCATGTTTACATATTGTGAATTTTCTTATGATACCGACTGATAGTTTTTCATTTTATTATTTTTTATTTGTTTGTGTTTTACTCTTGACACTATTTCATTCTTATTTTTCACGATGAGAGCCAACGTTTGTTAAATAAATTGCACCTGTTATTGATTTTAGACAGCTGTTGAAATCGTTGAACTGGCTTTAAATATTAGCCAGCCCTAGGCAGGAGTATACCTTTGAAAAAGTCACGTGGAGCGTGACGAAACGCGTTAGGACTCCGCCCTCATTTCACCTCTACCCAGGTGTCGGTACAAGTTATCACCTGCATTGTTCCAGTGTGAGTGTTTTCGAGCTCCTTCATTACCGCTGACCACGGCTCTGCAAATACACCGTTGAAACCATTCTGAACATCCCGGTGGTTACCTCTACATCACGCTGCATAGCGCAAGTGGGCACTGCAGGACATCTGGCCGAGGACGCTCGGCCCGCCGCCAGCCCACACGAGAGGTAAAACAGTCAGCTCAGATGCGGTGATATTATACATTTACAATCTCGAGACTGCAGCTCGATATCTAACTACCAGCCGTTTTATTCTTAACAAATTCAGCTTGTTACACCCTGGGACCGCAGCTTGATATCTAACTACCAGCTGTTTATTCTTAACAAATTCAGCTTGTTATACCCTGGGACTGCATTTGAATTTCATCTGCCGGCTATTTGCCTTACAATCAGTAGTGCTATATGAACTATGGACACTATCCATAACCAATACTAATTTATGCTCATTAGACGCCTAGAAACTGAGCATTTACAGGTGTTTTTGAATATATCATTTTAAGGTTACATATGTGGTTTTAATATTAATAAATTTTTATTTTCTGTTTAAACTGTTGGCTCTCACCGTTCATTCATTTCCTGAAATTCAGCGCATCCGTATCCCCCTTCTTTGATATCTTGGCTGTGTGCTTAGGGTCTTTGTCCTGCTGAAAGAGGAACCGTCGCCCCAGTCTGAGGTCAAGAGTGCTCTAGAGCAGGTTTTCATCCAGGTTGTCTCTGTACATTGCTGCGTTCATCTTACCCTCTATCCTAAATATTCTCCTAGTTCCTGCCTTTGAAAAACATCCCACAGCATGATGCTGCCACCACCATGCTTCATTGTAGGGATGTTATTGGCCTGGTGATGAGCGGTGCCTGGATTCCTCCAAACATGACACCTGGCATTCACGCCAGAGAGTTCAATCTTTGTCTCATCAGACCAGAGAAATTTGTTTTTAATGATCTGAGAGTCCTTCAGGTACATTTTGGCAAACTCCAGGTGGGCTGCCATGTGCTTTTTAAGGAGTGGCTTCCATCTGTCCACTCTACCATAAAGGCCTGGTTGGTAGATTGCTGCAGAGATGGTTGTCCTTCTGGAAGGTTCTCATCTCTCCACAGAGGAATGCTGTAGCCCTGACAGAGTGACCATTGTTTTCTTGGTCACCTCCCTGACTAGGGCCCTTCTCCCCCGAATGCTCAGTTTAGACGGCCGGCCAGCTCTAGGACGAGTCCTGGTGGTTCCAAACTTCTTCCATTTATGGATGATGGAGGCCACTATGCTCATTGGGACCTTCAAAGCAGCAGATATTTTTCTATACCCTTCCCCAGATTTGTGCCTCGAGACAGTCCTGTCTCGGAGGTCTACAGATGGTTCCATTGACTTCATGCTTTGTATGTGCTCAGACATGCACTGTCAAGTGTGGGACCTTATGTAGACAGGTGTGTGCCTTTCCAAATCATGTCCGATCAATTGAATTTACCACAGGTGGACTCCAGTTAAACTGTAGGAAAATCTCAAGGATGATCAGTGGAAACAGGATGCACCTGAGCTCAATTTTGAGCTTCATGGCAAAGGCTGTGAATACTTATGTACATGTGATTTATTTTTAATAAATTTGACGTCATTATGGGGTATTGTGTGTAGAATTTTGAGGGGAAAAAATTAATTTATTCCATTTTGGAATAAGACTGCAACATAATAAAATGTGGAAAAAGGGAAGCACTGTATGTATATTAGATAACGGGTCATGCGGCCAAAAAAATATGTTCTATACCTTCTGTATTACTTTCACAAACATGGCTGTAATTCAGAAGTAATGTACAGATCTGCCACCCGCCAGCTGGATTAGCCATTTTTAAAAGGTTATTTACTGGCTCCTTGGCACCAAAACTTGACATTGTTCAATGTTAAAATGAGATAAAGTGGTCCTCCATCTTAAAAAAAAAAGTATGCTAAGTTGCAGTATCGCCTTTCATAGAGCTGAGCAGAGCAGAAATGAGTCAGTGTTCCTACAGTATCAGGAAGATGGACGATTACGTGTGTGGAGAAATCACTACATGCCAACAAGGGACAGCCCAGGTCGGCAGGAGCTCTCTTATGGTGTAGGGTGTTTTCAGCTGGCATGCATTAGGACCCCTGATACATCTGCAGATATCACTGACCAGCAGGTACTACCTAACCATACTTGTGGGTCATTTGTACCTGTTAATGTCATGGTGGTGGTGGAGGCAGTTGGAAGGCCCTCTATCACTCGCTTCTCTGCTTAGCGAATAGATGCTGTCTGCATGCGCAAAGTGTCTATTCATGGGTGAGAGGGACAGGGAGCATGTCCAGCAGCTCCTGGAGCGCTGGGCATGCCTCCACAGTGATGAAAATGGAAGGTGTGGCTCGCGGGCACTGCATTTTTTTGTGAAGCCACACCCCTTTTGTCGAGATCGTGCCCCTTTCCAGTCTTTCCCGCCTTCAGAGCGTGCATGAGTCCTGAGGTGTGCTTTTATAATGCTGGGGAAGTATGAGTACAGGATTAGGTTATTAAGGTGAATTGATGTCACTGTTTCCCATTGAATTAACAGGCGACATTCTCATTCAACTTTTTTTCTGAGCCCAAATCCTCTGTGTGTTGGCGGTGAGTACATACAACACTACCTCTGATGATCTAGGGCCTGATTCTGATTTAGGAATAAAGTAAGAGCAACTATTAATACTTAGCAATCATTGGGGCAGATTCTCAGTAGCATCCAGTGGCAGCTACAGAGGTGAAGCTGCAGCGCAGTCCAGAATACAAATAGAGGAGCCACACCAACTGCCAGTGAGTCCCAGCCGGCAATGTTTGGCAGCATTTATCGTTTGGGGTGGCAGTTGGTGTGGCTCCCATAATAGAATTTTGGACTGCGCTGCAGCTCCATCTCTTGAGCAGCCACCGGTAGGGAGCAAAGCAAAAATACGTTCTTTGCACCTTGGTAAAACCATGTTACACTGCAGGTAGAGCCGATATAAAATGTGTACAAAGATTGTCCGGCTACTGGTGTTGCTGCAAGGCCGTGGTGAGGCTCGGCTGGGCTGGCGGCAGTGACGGTGCGGCTGCCGGAGTGTGGGAGATGGGGGAATCTGCTGGGTAAGAGGGCGTGCTCCTGTGTGTTTGCAGCACTTGGAGCCGCCATGTTGGAGACCAAGGTTCTCTGAGTCCAATTGCTGAGCTCTGTGAACTCAGACCAATGGGAGGCAGCTTCCTCCCTCAAAAGGGGTCAGCCTCTCTTGCATGCTACCAGTGCTTTAAGTTACTGCCTAGAGCAGAAGCTCCAGCTCTGAGCTCCCTCAGGTGTCCCATGTGGTTTCTGTGATCCAAATGGTCTACAACTCCATTGTGCAAGCCTGTCTGTCACCTTCCACTGCACCTCTGCCGGCGGATTCTCCGTTCCGCAGTACGCAGCTGTTTTCCCTCCGGGTGGCACCCCATGTGCCCTGCGATCATATTGGGGCTCCCTGGTCATCCGAAGTTCCTCCTAGCCACGTCTATTCTGCATTCATTCCTCAGTCTTCAAAGCAGCAGTAGCCAATGTCCTTAAGTCACATCTCCGCAGCATTCATTCTTCAACAGTTATATTCAGTGTTCTTCAGTCACGTCTCCGCAGAATTCATTCTTTAACATTATTATCCAGTGTTCTTCAGTCATGCCTCTTCAGCATTCAGTCTTCAGCAGCGATCCTTTGAGTTCTTCAGCTACGTCTCTCAGTGAACTTTCTTTCAGCTCCTTCCAGAGTATTGTGGCCTGGCCCTTAGCTCTGTTCCGCAGATTGTCATCCCAGGACCATGAGTTATCTGAGAAGGAATTACATCCAGCCTCCTCAGTTCCTCCCTGCTTCCACGGCCACTCCAACGAACCCCAGCCTTCGGATCCTCAATTTCAGCCTGCCATGACATAGTGTAAAACATAGACCTAGACATAAAGCTGCCCAGTATTTGTGGGCTACATGCAAAAGCAGCCAGTATTTACCCTGCATGCAAAAATTTTTATGTATTTGCACCCTTAGCATTGCAACCTAGTTTGTCCAGGTACATACAGTAGTTACTTGCTCTTTTACTTTTTTCGTAAATCAGAATCGGGACCCTAGAACGGCAAATACAAAAGTTGGTATACAGCATCTTACATGATTTTACACTACGATAAGGAATATTTGGGAGGGAGGGAATGAAAATAAGTATATGTAAGATTATTTGTACTTCTGTGGTATAAAGGGCTGTCCTTCACCTCAGCTGTGATTGATAGTGGAACCGCAGATACAAAATTAGATGGGATTTAAGATTTACAGACAGCTTTTCCTTCAATCTGGGATAACCAAGATAAAATCTGTCTCCTACTAGCATTAGACATTTTTTTCATTCTTGCAACAAAACAAAGCATTTGAGAGAAACTTGTAATGAATTTTTATGCACCATGGTGAAATAACACAATCAGACTGGTACTAATGGATCATCATCTAGTTTATGACTGCCAAGTGACTAAAGATATCTCCTCAAGTAAGATAGATGGGGACAGCTCACTTTCAGTTTTGAGAAGGAGAGAACAGATTAGCTCCCTACAGAAAGACACCTATTGGCAATCTGCTCATTCATTTCACAATTTCACTTCCAGGAGCTCCGCTCAGTATTGTAATGGTGCTGAATTTCTGGGAGCAGATTTTAACTACTTCATAATTCCTGTAAAAGCTGCCAGTAGCACCATGCATGTTGATATTCCGTTATCAGAATGTACTAACTGATGAGGGGATCCCATACTGCAGGTTTCCCAAAATTATATTAATTGGCTTAGCCAGGATAGTGCAGGGGATTGTCAGTGAATATTACCCATTTCTTTATCTTATACAGAATCTATAGGGCAGTACCTTTCCATCTACATTTCACACTTGTTTCAACTTGATTATTTACAAATATTAGCTACTTAAGTACAATAGTGTGTTCTATAGTTTAGAGAGATTACTCTGCTAAAAATCCATGTTTATGGAAGTGTGCTAGACGTTATTACAGAGAGTGCTTCATCTAATATTTAACATAGCAGGAGATAAAACTTACTTTTTAGCAGAATAATATTTCCTAGTTCTGTTTTCCTTGTGTGTTTTGTATATTATAATTTCTCTGGGGAAACACCTCTACATAAACTTATTTAGTAGTGACCTCTCTACAGGTCATCGGAGGCCCCTGCTTTAAGAGCGGAGTAAAGACTCTGAGCCCGATTCAGACCTGATCACTGTTGTGCGAAATCACACAGCGGATGATTATCGGATGACTGTGCATGCAGTGCCATAACTAGACATTTTAGCTCTCTGTGCAAGAAACAGCATCTGCGTCCCCCCTCCTTATAAAAATAAAGGCCAGTGCGTGCCAAAAATATAGCGGCATGACTTCATGGGGAAGGGGCGTAGCCACAGAGCTCCCTTTTACACTGTACGGAAGGCAGAGCTCACTTTTACACATTGTGACAGGCAGAGTCCCCTTTTACAGATTAGGCAGGTAGAGCTCCCTTTTAAAATTTACAGCAGGTATACAGATGGGTCCATGTTTATCTTGACCTTTAATAGGATTAACTGAGACTGGGCAGTCGGACTTAATCCCCTGCTGTAATGACTTAATCCCCTGCTGTATTGTTCTCTGTATTGTTTTGCAGCTGAGAACATTAGATGAAGGGTTTATGTTAATAAACCATGTTGTGCCTAGGCGCAGCAAACTAGCCAAGATAACCGTGGACCTATCTGTAGCTCCCTTTTATACATTGCGGCAGACAGAGCTCGTTTTTACACAGCACGACAGGTAGAGTTCCCCTTTCACACATTAGGCAGGTAGAGTCTCCCTCAGTGACGGAACTACCGCCAGTGCAAACGGTGCCTTGCACTGGGTCCCACCACTGTCAATGGGCCCAAAGCCAGCGCGGCATATAATGAGTCAAACTGACTCATTACATGCTGCTCTGTGCTCTGCGGTGTCACTGCCGGCTGCCGAGGAGAGGAGCAGCAGGGACGCTTCGGTCACGGTGGTGGGGGGGGGAAGAGGGACTGTCTGCTGTAATGTGTAAAAAAGGGGACGCTGTCTGCCGTAATGTGTAAAAAAGGGGACACTGTCTGCCGTAATGTGTAAAAAGGGGGTTTGTCTGCTGTAATGTGTAAAAAAGGGGACGCTGTCTGCCGTAATATGTAAAATCAGGGACGCTGTCTGCCGTAATGTGTAAAAACAGGGACGCTGTCTGCCGTAATGTGTAAAAAAGGGGAAGCTGTCTGCCGTAAAGTGTAAAAAAGGGGATGCTGTCTGCCGTTAAGTGTAAAAAAGGGGACGCTGTCTCACGGATGTGTAAAAAAGGGGACGCTGTCTGCCGTAATGTGTAAAAAGGGGACGCTGTCTGCCGTAATGTGTAAAAAAGAGGATGCTGTCTGCCGTAATGTGTAAAAATGGGACGCTGTCTTCCGTAATGTGTAAAAAGGGGCGCTGTCTCGCAGATGTGTAAAAAAGGGGACGCTGTCTGCTGTAATGTGTAAAAAGGGTTAAAAAGGCGACGCTGTCTGCCGTAATGTGTAAAAAAAGAGGACGCTGTCTGCCGTAATGTGTAAAAAGGGTATGCTGTCTGCCGTTATGTGTAAAAAAGGGGACTCTGCCGTAATGTGTAAAAAGGGGACTCTGCCGTAATGTGTAAAAAGGGATGCTGTCTGCCGTAATGTGTAAAAAGGGGGACTGTCTGCCGTAATGTGTAAATAAGGGTACTCTGTCTGCCGTAATGTGTAAATAAGGGTACTCTGTCTGCCGTAATGTGTAAAAATAGGACACTGTCTGCCGTAATGTGTAAAAAGGGGACGCTGTCTGCCGTAATGTGTAAAAAAAAGGGTCGCTGTCTGCCGTAATGTGTAAAAAGGGGACGCTGTCTGCCGTAATGTGTAAAAGGTGGACTCTGTCTGCCGTAATGTGTAAAAAGGGATGCTGTCTGCCGTAATGTGTAAAAAGGGGGACTGTCTGCTGTAATGTGTAAATAAGGCTACTCTGTCTGCCGTAATGTGTAAATAAGGGTACTCTGTCTGCCGTAATGTGTAAAAAGGGGACGCTGTCTGCCGTAATGTGTAAAAAGGGGACGCTGTCTGCCGTAATGTGTAAAAAAAAGGGTAGCTGTCTGCCGTAATGTGTAAAAAGGGGACGCTGTCTGCCGTAATGTGTAAAAGGTGGACTCTGTCTGCCGTAATGTGTAAAAAGGGATGATGTCTGCCGTAATGTGTAAAAAGGGGGACTGTCTGCTGTAATGTGTAAATAAGGGTACTATGTCTGCCGTAATGTGTAAATAAGGGTACTCTGTCTGCCGTTATGTGTAAAAAGGGGACGCTGTCTGCCGTAATGTGTAAAAAGGGGACGCTGTCTGCCGTAATGTGTAAAAAGGGGACTCTGTCTGCCGTAATGTATAAAAAAGGGGACTCTGTCTGCCGTAATGTATAAAAAAGGGGACGCTGTCTGCCGTAATGTATAAAAAGGGACGCTGTCTGCCGTAATGTGTAAAAAGGGAACGCTGTCTGCCGTAAAGTGTAAAAAAGGGGACGCTGTCTGCTGTAATGTGTAAAAAAGGTGACTCTGTCTGCCGTAATGTGTAAAAAGGGGACGCTGTCTGCCGTAATGTGTAAAAAAGGGGTCGCTGTCTGTCATAATGTGAAAAAAGGGGTCGCTGTCTGCCGTAATGTGTAAAAAGGGGATTCTGTCTGCCGTAATGTGTAAAAAGGGGACGCTGTCTGCCGTAATGTGTAAAAAGGGGACGCTGTCTGCCGTAATGTGTAAAAAGGGGACGCTGTCTGCCGTAATGTGTAAAAAGGGGACGCTGTCTGCCGTAATGTGTAAAAAAGGGGTCGCTGTCTGCCATAATGTGAAAAAAGGGGTCGCTGTCTGCCGTAATGTGTAAAAAGGGGATTCTGTCTGCCGTAATGTGTAAAAGGTGGACTCTGTCTGCCGTAATGTGTAAAAAAGGGACGCTGTCTGCCGTAATGTGTAAAAAAGGGACGCTGTCTGCCGTAATGTGTAAAAAAGGGGACGCTGTCTGCCGTAATGTGTAAAAAGGGTACGCTGTCTGCCGTAAAGTGTAAAAAGGGTACGCTGTCTGCCGTAAAGTGTAAAAAGGGGTCGCTGTCTGCCGTAAAGTGTAAAAAAGGGGGCGCTGTCTGCCATAATGTGTAGAAACGGGACGTTGTCTGCCGTAATGTGTAAAAGGTGGACGCTGTCTGCTGTAATGTGTAAAAAGGGGAATCTGTCCGCCGTAATGTGTAAAAGGGGCTCTACCTGGTGTAGTGGTGCTACTGTGCGGCGTAATTTGAATAATGGAGACTACTGTGCACCGTTATATTAATAGGTATTATTTTGTGGCCACACCCCTTTCCCAAGAAGCCATGCCCCTATATTTTTTGTACTCGCCTACGGCGCGCATGGCCCATGTTTTACATAGGGCTGGGACTCTGATGCCGTTTCTTGCACACAGCGCTAAAATGTCTAGTTACGGCACTGTTGCTAGGTATCCATTTCCCTGGCCCTGAGCAGGTCCCCCTCACCAGATCCTCTCCAGGGGTGGGGGGTGAACTTGGACGGGATGAGGGGAGGGGCGAAAGCATTTTGTCGCACCTGGGCCCACCGCTCTCTAGTTCCGCCACTGGTCCCCCTTATACACATTAGGCAGGTAGAGTCCCCCTTTTACACATTATGGCAGGCAGATTCCCCCTTTTTGATACATTAGACAGGCAGAGGGGGTCATTCTGACCCGTTCGCTCGCTGCATTTTACGCAGCAGAGCGAACCGGTCCCTGCTGCGCATGCGCCGGCGCCTTAGTGCGCCGGCGCAAGCCATACGGCAGAAGGCCGTAGCAGGGATGCGATCGCCTCTGCCTGATTGACAGGCAGAGGCGATCGCTGGGCGGGAGGGGGCAGAACGGCAGCGTTTGGCCGCCGTTACGTGGGTTTGGTCCAGCCAACGCAGGTGTGGCCGGACCGAACAGGGGGTGGGCTGCAGCGGCTGTGTGACGTCACATGCAGCCGCTGCGGGCCGGGGAGCGATGAGTACCTCCCAGCCAGCACGCTAAAGCTACGCTGGCCGGGAGCTACTCTTGAAGTGCAAAGGCATCGCCGCTATGCGATGCCTTTGCACTTTTGCGAGGGGGGGCCGGACTGACATGCGGGGCGGGCTAGCCCTGTGCTAAGCGTCCCCCCGCATGTCAGGGAAGAAGATCGTAGCTGTGCTAAATTTAGCACAGCTACGATCAACTCGGAATGACCCCCAGAGTCCCCTATTTTACACATTATGGCATGCAGTCCCCTTTTTTTACACATTATGGCAGGCAGTCCCCCTTTTTCACACAATATGGCATGCAGTCCCCCTTTTTAAGACATTATGGCAGACAGTGCCCCTTTTTTACTCATTAGGAAAGGGCAGAGTCCCCCTATTTTACACATTATGGCATACAGTCCTCCTTTTTTACACATTATGGCAGGCAGTCCCCCTTTTTCACACATTATGGCATGCAGACCCTTTTTGACACATTAGACAGGCAGAGTCCCCCTTTCACACATTAGGCAGGTAGAGTCCCCCTTTTACACATTACGGCAGGCAGATTCCCCCTCTTTGTCACATTAGACAAGCAGAGAGCCCTATTTTACACATTATGGCATGCAGTCCCCCTTTTTTACACATTATGGCAGACAGTCCCACTTTTTCACACATTTTGGCAGGCAGTCCCCTCTTTTCACAGATTAGACAGGTAGAGTTCCCCTTTCACACATAGACAGGTAGAGTCCCGCTTTCACACATTAAGCAGGTAGAGTCTCCCTTTTACACATTAGGTAGGTGGAGTCCCCCTTTTACACATTACGGCAGGCAGATTCTCCCTTTTTGACACGTTAGATAGGCAGAGTCCCCTATTTTACACATTATGGCAGTGGTTCTCCAACTGTGTGCCGTGGCACCCTGGGGTGTCTCAGGACACTGTTAAAGCTGATTAACATACAGGACAGATAAGCTATACCTTTTACACTAAAACCTTAGCTGCTGCGCCTGCTGGATGTAATCCTTATCCTAAGTACTTTTTACCCAGTTAGCGTACACAGGCCCGTATCATGTACGCACTTTGCGTACACACGCCGCAACGGACGTACAAAGTACACACTTTGCGTACACACACACCGACACGCTGTAAGCACAATGCAGCTACACGTGTGGCTGAAATACACCTTAAACCTTAGCAGGAAAGGGACACAACACCAATTGTATTTAAATAAGTTGGGATCCAACCCACCAACAGTTATTTACTAACAGGGGGTTACAATAGTAATACAATTCACAATAAGAGATACAGGCTACAATCAATGATACATACGTTTGTTCGCAAGCGCCACCCGGTGCCGGTCCTCGGTCAATCAAGATAGATGACTTTCAGAGAATGTGTGGCTGGCCAGGCTGCTTGGCTTTTTATACATTTGTCCATTTCATGATACAATAGAAACTGTAATCTCTTCACCCATAGGTCTAAGGGCTGGTCGTTTACAGTACAGGAGGGGTCATAGGTCAGTTTGAATAGGTGGGCGATGCCTGGTTCAGATGCACTTGCAGATGGTCTACACTGGGTTCCCGCCGAATATCAAAGTACAGTAAATACAGTGTAATATTAATATTCTGTTCCTGCACATATCTTTGCGCAGGAGCGTGCTATCTTCTGCAAACTGCTACCGGAATATTGTTCTTAATATACTGTACAGCGGGATACCAAACACCACCTCCTAACCTAATTCTGTCCCCTCATATCCTGTAAAGGTGAATTCCTTTGTTATTGTACCTTTCAAGCAAGTGTAACTCGCTGGTGTGGTGCTTGTAGGCTATGTGTAAATCGTGCACTATGTGGATTAAATAATAAATGTGTCCTTGTGGCTTTTCCATGCAAATACATATGCTACCGTAATTACTCATACTACGTGCTAATACGCACTACCGTGTGAGCGATATTATGCAAATTGCGGGCATGTGCACGTACGGCAGAACAAGTACACGCACTGTGTGGTGTTTGTACTTGGTGCGTATGACAATAATATTTTCGACTTTGACAACACTTGCAGGGGTGCCCTGGGTTGGTGGTCCAGGACCAATTATTTATGGCCAGTGTACTTGGTAAAAGTGCTGTTGGCTGTCAATCATAAAATATGTGGACAAACAGAAGCAAATCTTGTCACCTCACCACACAATTGAACCTAAGGATGACATATAAACACAATTTACTTAATTTAATATTACTTTCTAAATTTCTCAATAAGAAACTTTTGGCCTGGGGGTGCCATTAAAAAATGCTGATACTTTAGCGCGCCGTGATTCAGAAAAGTTTGGGAACCACAGCATTATGGCATTCAGTCCTCCTTTTTATCACATTATGGCAGGCAGTCCCCCTTTTTCACACATTTGGCAGGTAGTCCCCCTTTTTCACACATTAGACAGGCAGAGTACCCTATTTTAAATATTATGGCATGCATTCCCCCTTTTTTACACATTATGGTAGGCAGTCCCCCTTTTTAACACGTTATGGCAGGCAGTCCCCCTTTTTTACACATTACACAGGCAGAGTCCTCCTATTTTACACATTATGGCATGAAGTCCCCCTTTTTTACACATTTTTTTAGGCAGTCTCCCTTTTTCACACATTATGGCAAGCAGCCCCCGTTTTTCACACATTAGACAGGCAGAGTCCCCTATTTTACATATTATGGTATGCAGTCCCCCTTTTTTTACACATTATGGCAGGCAGTCCCCCTTATTGACACATTATGGCAGGCAGTCCCCCTTTTTGACACATTAGGCAGCCAGAGTCCTCCTATTTTACACATTATGGCAGGCAGTCCCCCTTTTTAACACATTATGGTAGGCAGTCCCCCTTTTTTACACATTAGGCAGGCAGAGTCCCCCTATTTTACACATTATGGCAGGCAGTCCCCTTTTTTTTTTTTACATATTATGGCATGCAGCCCCTCTTTTATGGGGGGGGGGGAGAGAGTGTGAAGGTGAGTGAGTTATACTCACCCTTGTAAATACCAAATTGCTTTCTAACAAATATTTAAAATGCCCGCTCTAATATATACTGCAGATGCCAGGCGCATCTTATTACCATATACGATAAAAGTGCGCTGTACGTCGCAAAACACTACGTCCCTTAAGAGAAAACAATACATGCACACATTGTCTGAGTTCCAAAGCTCATTGATGTATATATTTGATATTAAAAGGATATGTATTCAATATATCACAATGTACAGTATATATATATATATATATATATATATATATATATATATATATATATATATATAGTTACATGGTTACAATTTATACAGTAAGCAGTTATTACAATCTAATTCAAAATACAGCCACAGCCAGCAAATACATCACCATATCTTTCTCATATAAAGTCTCCCCTCCATTTCACTCTTTCTCTCTCTCTCTCTCTCTCTCTGTAAAATCATGCAGCCACTGGTCTGGCAGCATCTCCACCATCGTCTGGTACAAAACAGCAACTAACTCTCTACGTCCTAGAAATTACCTATATCACACAGTGGAAGTTTTCAGTCTGTTGGTTTCGGTCTCCTTCTATTGGTTCAGAGGCCAGACCTCTCAAGAACTCAACGGCTCATTGGTCAGAGTGAGGGCTTTTGTCCTGTGTTACTGGCACATGTGTCTGCCCCCAGGGCCATGCTGTGGAGCTAGTTTCAAGTCTTCAAAATATCTTTTGTTCACTTTAGAATTTTGGCTTCATATTCCTTCATTTAATCATATCTACTTGTTGCAATGAGCTACAACTTAATAACAGGCATCAAATTGATATACACATTAATCTGGTTACATTAATACCAAATACAACATGTCCATCTTGCTTCGTTCCAATAATATACATACATGACGTTACTCCATTATATAATTTTAAATCATTATGATGTCTGGCGCTTGATATGTTATAATTATGTGCTGTATTAAATATTTGTCGAATCTATCTCTGTGGCATGTCTGTGTAAATGCGTATGTTACCACATATTGCTGTGCTCGCGGTGCGTATTTGCAAGCATAGCGACTCATAATGTGTGGAGTCTGTATGTTCTCTTTATGTAATATTTTTGACTTCGACACCCTCATCTGTGACCTGCATCCGGCATCCACGGCAGGCTGTCAGTGGCGCTCCTGAGTCCCCTGCAGAGGCGGTGGGGGCAGGCACCACCGGAGGGACCGGGAGGAGACCTAAGATCGCGGCAGAGAAGAGGGTGTGTGAATGTGCCACTCAGAGTCCCAGCGGAAAACAGGAGTACTGACAGTGGAGTACTGCAAGTGGCCAAGGCGCCTTCAGTGCATGCGCGCTGTGGGCAAGGCGCCATCGGCACACACCTAGTTACGGCCCTGTGCACATGCGTATGCACCGCAGTGCACAGGCGTGTCGCCAAACAGCGACAGGATGGTGCGAAAATTTTGATTGCATGGCCGTTCGCAAGGTGATTGACAGGAAGAGACGCTTGTGGGTGGTAACTGACCATTTTCAGGGAGTGTCAGGAAAAACGCAGGCGTTCCCAAGCGTTTTCAGGGCAGGTGTGTGACGTCAGCTCCAGCCCCGATCAGCCTGATTTCTTCACACTGGAGGAGTAAGTATTGAGATACGCACAGACTGCACACACTGTACAGAATGGGAAAAACATTTGATGGTGAGTGTGATGCGAACGGTTTTGCAGCTGTCCGCTGACTGAGGGGAATTTTCGCACAGCGTACACACGCATTCACACACTTGCACGGGGCGAATTTTTACTTCCCCTGAGTGGCGACTATCTGATCGCAGGACAGTGTAATTTGCAGCACAGCGATCAGGTCTGAATCAGGCCCCTTGATCTAAGTAGAGAGCTTCGGCCACAATTGGGGAGAAAGGGTTAGAGGAAGGCTTGAAGAACCTTGCATATAAGGGGCCCTTAGGCTCTGCACCATAACTATGGGTGTGTAGAGCTCTCGGCTCTCATTCCCAGAGCTGGCAGCCCCACCTCCTATGCGTTACATCATGACATCACAGGTTTATGGGGCAAGGTTGACACAGGGCATACTGCTGCCCTGTTAAGTTGCTGCCTAGGCTACAAGGTTTGGAGATGTTAAGGAGTATCTCTTAGCCTAGGCGAAGGGGGACCTGATGATTCCTTTCTCCCCCTAAGGGGCCTTTTGTATCTGGTGGATGGAGAGAGATGGTACCCTTCTCCTTTTGGAGCAAACACCAAAGAATAGAAGTATCGAAAGTATAGAGATCAGAGGCAAGCTGTGATAGACTGCAAGCAGTGGCGGATCTTGCCACGGGCAAGCAGTACTTTTGCCCGGGGCGCCGCCTTCCGGAGGGCGCCGGCGCCATCCGGAGGGCGCCGCACTATGGCAAGATCCACCACTGTGCTCCCCGCTGTACCCGCCGCTGGTCCCCCGCTTTGAAGGGAACCAGACGCTACGCGTCTAGTTTCCCTTCATGGAGAGGACCTGTGCTGTGCAGTGCGCGATGACGTCATCGCGCACCGCACAGCAAAGGTCCTCTCCATGAAGGGAAACTAGACGCGTAGCGTCTAGTTTCTCTTCATGGAGAGGACCTTTGCTGCGCGGTGCGCAATGACGTCATCGTGCACAGCATAGTGGCACAGACACTAGGGGTCATAATTGACCTCTAGTGTTTATGCTGTGCTATGGGAGAGACGTAATGACGTCTCTCCCATAGATCCGAGGACTGGAGAAGAGCGGCGCCGGCGGAGGAGGAGGTCTGGAATCAGGAACGGGGATTGTAAGTATACTTTTATTTTATTTTTATTTTTCTTCCAGCTGCGCTACAGGGGCACAAATGGGGGCGTAACTGACCACGCCCCCATATGAAGCCACGCCCCTATTTTTCCCGCATGGCGGCGATGCTTTTGTACTTGAAGAGTAGCTCCCTACCAGCGCAGCTTCTGTGCGCTGGCAGGGAGCTACTCGTTGTTGTCCTGGTCGCAGCGGCTGCATGTGATGTCACGCAGCCGCCGCGGCCTGCCGTTCGCACGGTCCGGGCACGCCTGCATTGCCCGGACCGTGCCCCTAAAACGGCCGCAGGCCCGCCCCCTCCTGCCCAGCGAATGCCTCTGCCTGTCAATCAGGCAGAGGCGATCGCAGGGCTGAGACGGCCGTCGGCTGTCTGGCATGCGCCGGTGCACTGCGGCGCATGCGCAGTTCAGATCTGAACGGCTGCTGTGCGAAAACGCACTGCAGTGGTCAGGTCTGAATTAGGCCCCATATCGATATAATACTAAATGTATGACATCAGATGGGGCATTTATACACTAAATCGTCCTTTTTTAGTTGTTTATTTATTTTAAAGTAATTTTTAATGGATTTCATGGACACACCAGTAGGGAACACACCAAAATACAAACTTACCATTTACACAATTGCACGCACAGGTTACACTGTTATTTTAGCCAGGAAACAATCACATTGGTTATAGCATTATTATGTGTGTTGGCGGCCAGTAACGGGGGGAAGGAGAGATACCAGGTCCAGTCTTACAAACAGCACCATCACACTACTAAATAATGAATGAAATAATGGTGCTCCTGAAAAATTCCTCATACCTATGGATATACATCCTGGGAAACCATGTACACTTCCAGAGAAACACTGTACCTGCAAGGACTGGAACACACACAGTATGGCTTGTCAGACTCCCTATATGCAGGGATTATATATGTGATACAAATCTTATTATATGCTCTACACATCATATACTCATGGGAGAACATGGTGTATTTATGAACCAGTTTGTAATGATCATAAATCAAGCAACTAAAGGTGAGCTATAATATTACAGAAGAGAAATAATTTCTAACTGTTTATCATACTAGACCAGTCGCCTAGATACAGCACCCAATGGTGATATACAATTCCTGGGGTAGGCTAATATTCATTAGAATGTTCCCTATCAATGTATTATCTCATGGATATAATTGAGGTAATGTGTGGGTGTATGTAACAATCTGTGTATAATTTACAGGCCACACAGGCTTTTTCTCTTATAATCATGTAATTATAAAGTGCAAGTTTTAGAATGACAGATTAAAATTATCGTGTAACTACAGATTGTTTGTCCTGTCCCTATTATCCCCTCCACACCCCTTGTGTGTGTGGAGGGGGAGGGGGGTGTTGGGGAGTGGGAGAGATTCTTTTGGGCATCAGTATAAGTGGCCGGTCACCGATTTTTTGTCCATTGCCAAACTTCTTTCAGTATTCTCCAAGTGGGCAGAGGGACTGGATTAGATACAAAGGACATGGTCTTAGTATTAATAAAATTCTATATTTTTTATTATTTTGAATAAAAGTTTTCTGAGCTCAGTGCAGCAGAATGAATATGCCAGATACAGCTTTATTTCCCCTGTATGGGCTATGAGTAGTTTAGAGTAGTTGACAGTTGTACTTTTTATCTTATTTCTGGTTCTTTCAGGACCTGGACATAGGAGGTCATTCCGACCAGGTCGCACTCTGCAATTTTTTGCAGCCGTGCAAACGGGTCAGAACTGCGCATGCGCGTGGGCGGCAATGCGCAGGCGCATCGCTGCCTAGCGACGGCCGTCGCCTTGCAGCGACAAAATGGACAAAGAAAGCGTTTGCAGCTGCGAACGCTAAACGATTGACAGGAAGAGGCCGGTTGGGGGTGTCTACTCACCATTTTGAAGGCGTGTCCGGGCGAACGCAAGCGTGTCCAGCCGTCTCCAGGGAGGTATCCTGACGTCAGCTCCTGACAAGATCATCGCAGTGGGTGAGTAAGTCCTGAGCTGTGCGGTTCGCAGCCCTGCACAGCGAATCCCCCCTCCCCTGTAGGCGGTGACTACCTGATCACAGCAGTGCTAAAAGTAACCTGTTAGCGATCAGGTCGGAATCGCCCCCCCATAGCCCAGTGATGCTACACAGACGGGTGGTCTTCTGTTTGCCGGGTTCCCGACGACCAGCATACCTGCGCTGGAATCCCGACTACCGCCGGCATACCGACATCTTTTCTCCCTCTTGGGGGTTCGTGAACGCAGCGAGCCTACAAGGGGCTCATTTGCGCTCGCCCAGCTGTCGGTATGCCGGCGGTTGGGATTCCGGCGCCGGTATGCTGGTCACCAGGAGCCCGGCCGCGTGCATACCCTACTACACCCTACACAGTCACCTTTGGCCTACAGGCCATGCCCCCATTATGTAATGTTGGGAGAGGAATGTCACACTTTAACAAATGGGAGGAGAAGGAGGGATTATAGAAAGAGAAAAGAAACAATGACCACTGTACTGAATGGTGCAAAAAGAATTACTAGCAACATACAAAGTAATATCTTATTAACAAGAATATTTTATACAGTACATTTATCCTTTACACAAAAAAGGCAACTTAAAAATGTGGTCTATTTTATTTTTTATCATGTGCTGGAGATGTATTGAGAACTGTTATGAAACTTGAGATTTTTTTTTTCCTAAACCATATACTTGTACAAACATATATTTTATATATATATATATATATATATATACACATACACACGGGTCACATTATTATGACCACCTCCTACATTCGACATTGGCAGCGCATAGCCCATGAAGTACGTCACGTGTTGTGCACTGGCTTGGTGGGTATATAAGGTATGTGATAGTCCGTCTGCACACATATCACATGTTGCTGTCATGGGTAAAAGGGGAGATTTATCAGAGATGCAAAAAGGATGATTATCAGCTTTCAGGCCAAGGGTGGCAGTATTTCTGAAACAGCGCAGTTTGTGAACTGTTGGCATGCTGCTGTGGTGAAGGTGTTTCGTGACTGGACAAATGGCACTATTGCGAATAACCATACTGGAAACTATGGAGCACCACATGTCATTGATGTGAGAGGTGAACGTGGGATACGAAGGTGCGTGAGGGCCGACCGACACGCTACAAAGGAGCAGCTCACCATCAAAATGAACCTGGGGACTACCAGACGTGTGTCTAAAATGACACTGCAGCCCATCTAGCTGCTGTCCGTGCTGCACACAACGATTACTCTGGCTATAAGCTGGTGGTCATAATAATGCAACCGTATATATATATATATATATATATTTATTTACAAGGGTGGTTCAATAAATAAGGTAACAAGACCTCTAATTACATTAATGTATTCAACTTGTACATATAATGTATGTATAATTAATAGTATGGCCTCGGTACAGATTCTTTTTCCACATAGTCCCCATACTTGTCTAAGCATTTGTTTCAGTGGTACACAAAGGCATCAATCCCAGCATAGAAGAAATCATTGTCTAGCTTGAACACTTTCCTGTACCCCAGTTACTCATGAACGATGCTGTGCATAGTACCCACTGATATCTTCAGTTCATCAACAATATCACTAATTCGAATGCATCTGCCCCCCCTGAATCAGAGCTTCAATGCAGCACAAATTGTCATCTGTGGTGGACGTGCTTCTACGTCCAGATCGCTGCATATCTTGAACATCTGTCCTGCTGTTATCAAAGGCAGTGCTCCAAACCTGTTTCTGTGACCATGTTTCTGCCAGCCCCACTATTTTACACTTGATATTGGGACAGTATGACTGATATCAGGCACAGTTCGATAGCCGTGAGGGGAAGTAGTGGTCTGCCTGCTCTCGCTTGACCATTACACCAACAGAGACTGTAATGACATTGAATTCAAATACATATAATTTAATATGAAGTTGGTCCCCCTTTTGCAGCTATAATAGCTTCCACTCTTTTTGGAAGGCTTTCACAAGATTTTGGAGTGTTTCTGTGGGAATAGAGCATCTATGAGGTAAGGCACTGATGTTCGCCGAAAATACATGGCTTGCAATCTTCGTTCCAGTTCATCGCAAAGGTATTCAATGAGGTTGAGGTCAGGGTTCTGTGTGGGCCAGTCAAGTTCTTCCACACCAAACTCATGAAACCATGTCTTTACAGCCCTGGCTTTGTGCACTGGGGCATAGTCATGTTGGAATAGAAAAGGGCCATCCCCAAACTATTGCCACAAAGTTGGACATTGTCCAAAATGTCTTGGTATGCTGAAACATTAAGATTGCACTTCACTGGCGATAAGGGTCTAGCCCAAACATTAAAAACAGCCCCATACCATTGTCCCCTACTCCACCAAACCTCACAGTTGACACAATGCAGTCAGGCAGGTAACATTCTCCTGGCATCCACCAAACCCAGACTTGCCCATCTGACTGCCAAACAGAGAAGCATGATCCGTTACTCCACAGAACATATTTCCACATATTTCCACTGCTCCACGTTCCAGTGTTGGTGTGCTTTATGCTTGCCATTGGACTTAGTGATGTGAGGTTTGCATGCAGCTGCTCGGCCATGGAAACCCATTCTATTAAGCTTCACTGCACATTTTTTGTGCTTACATTAATGCCAGTGAAAGTTTGAAACTCTTCAGCTTTGGAATCAACAGAGTGTTGGTGACTTTTATGCACCATGCACCTTGGCAGTCGTTGACTCCGCTCTTTGATCTTATGTGATCTTCTACTTCGTGGCTGACTTGCTGGTGTTCCACTATCTTATTGAAAAGGTGGCATCCTATCACAGTACCATTCTTGAAGATCTTCAGAATGACCCATTCTGTATCACAAATTTTGGCAGATGGAGACTGCATGGCTAGGTGCTTGATTTTATACACCTGTGGCAAAGGGTCTGATTGAAACACCTGATTTCAATCAATTAACAGTAGTGGTCAAATACTTTTGTCCATATAGTGTACCTATATCAGTTGTGCATGGTTTCCAAATATACACCCTTTCCTTTAGGTAACCCCACAGTCGGTGGAAGCATGCACAGTTGGTCTCATCAGGGCAAGTGTCTGCTTACAGCCCGGCCAGTCAGCATGTGGGTGAGGGCTTATTTGTTTGGCCGCAACATTAAGGACCATTGTCCTGGAGAGGAGACCAACATTAACCCCCAAAGTCCGACTTTGAAATACAATATATTTTAAAGATGGGCGAGTGCCCCCGCTCTTGAAATTAAAAATAAAATAGGTCCCATCATTATGGGACTGCCTATTTAATTAGATTTACATACTGTTATTGCGTCGATGCTGTGTGTGCAGTTGCTGAGGACCTTGTGATGGCTCCTGTGGGTGTCTATATTCTTTACTGGTCGGCAGCTTCACTTGTGTTGATCAGCAATTCCGAAACCTGAAAAATCTTAGCTGTCTAGGCATGTGTGTACAAACATGAATTAGGCCCATAGACAACATATTATACAGTACTTTGTCCTTGCTCTAACCAAGGGCCTAATTCAGACCTGTTCGCTTGCTAGGGGTTTTTTGCAGTCCTGCGTTCACATAGTTGCCGCCCATAGGGGAGTGTATTTTTGCTTTGCAAGTGTACGAACGCATGTGTAGCAGAGCTGTACAAACAGATCTTGTGTAGTCTCTGAGTAGCCCAGTACTTACTCAGCCGCTGCGAACACTTCAGCCTGTCCGGGACCAGAACTGATGTCATGAACCCTCCCTGCAAACGCATGCCTGCGTTTTTCCAAACACTCCCAGAAAACGGTCAGTTGACACCCACAAACGCCCTCTTCCTGTCAATCTTCTTGCGATCACCCGTGCGATTGGATTGTTCGCACAAACCCATAGCTGAGCAGCGACCCGCTTTGTACCCGTGCAACGCACCTGCGCATTGCGGTGCATACACTTGCGCAGTTTAGACCTGATCGTCCGCTGTATAAAATCGCAGCCTAGAGATCAGGTCTGAATTAGGCATTAAGTATTGGGAATATATTTAGTATAGTGTCTCAAAGCGTCCCCCATATACTGTATAATTTACTTAGCGTTTCTGCAAAGCCCCAATGCATTAGAGCTTGTAAACACTGTGTGGGTACAATGCATTCACTGATATCCTCGGACTATCAACTTCAAAACTCCTTTGATAAGATTTTAAAATGATCAGATTATAAAATAAAACCTACATACATAGGACCAAATTGGTAACTGATTTCAGGGCATAGAAATATTATTTCATCAACATTAATAACTGATAAAATTAAAATTTCCAGGCATCCAGGAATGTTAAGTTACGGATGTGATGGGTGTTATAGAGGCAAAGTGACTTAATACATGTAGGCTGAAATCTACAGTACATAAGCAGGTAGGTAAGATATAACTTTGGTACTCTTATGTCTACCAAATGGTAACAAAAATGTAACAATAATTAGCAAATTGTTATTTGGAACAAATGAAAGAATATATATATGTTGGGTCTCTCTTTTATACTATACACAGTTTGGTCGATGGTAGAGAGAAGAGGGAATAACAGCCGGTAACTCAGGGCAATACTGCATCTTTTCTATTCAGTGCACTGTAGAAAGAAGTCACTTTAAATTGCATTAAAACATTTACAGTTTAAGGCACAAACCAAACAGTTTAGAGGTGCATTCAGGAGGTCTTTCAGCCACCCATGATGTTCGGTCACTAGATGCTGGGCACACTGTCAGTAATCAAATGATCACTATGACAAGAGCCATTTGTTATCAGGATCTGCCCATAGCTTACCGTGCTTGTCATAGTAGTGTATTGCTATTTGTCATAGTGATTTATTATTCTGGCATAAATCACCTTTGCTGTGGCTTTTTGGTCGACAGGAAAGAATATTTACAATGCTGAACCACAGGCTAGAGCCTATAGTTTTTCGAAATCTGTTTCATGGATTGAGGTGTGGTTGGCCGTAATCGGTCCTTTCCTCTAAAATTAAGGGAGTCTTAGTGCCTGCCACCAGTTTGCTTCTCCAAAAGATTCCCTTGGAGGAGCTGAAGTTTCAGCCCAGGTAAAGCTTCAAGGTGAAGAACAGTGGCTAGAAAAGGATTGTCTCTTTGTTGGCGCACCGGTAAGAAGAAAAAATGTGTATCTAAGATATAACTTTTAGAAGTTATATCTTAGATAAACTTTTTATCTTCTTACCAGTGTGCCAACAAAGAGACAATCCTTTTCTATCTGCTGTTGTTCTTCATCCTTATTGTCTATAGCAGCACCCCTACTGACTGATGCAGAAATACTCCATGCAATAATAATAATCGGGATCTTACATTAACAAATATATATAAACTGACTGGTGCAGAGGACATCCCTATTCCCGTTTCCCTTATTTCAAAGCTCCAAGGTGACCGTGAGCAAAGGGACCCATCTATAGCAAAGACAGTTTGAAGACTGTGAGCAAAGCCTTAGGGCTGGGGACCGGGATGTAAAGAAATGTTTCTTCTAAAGCAGGGCCTTAAGCCCACAATAAACTTGTTTGCGCCATTTGGAGCATTCAAAAAAGTTTATTTTCTGCAGAAAATAGAAGAGACTCCTTTTTGGGGGCATACTTTCTATGAAAACATAACTTTTATTAGCAAATTTATATTAAAACAGCAGCTTATAACAATTTTAGTTGTGAAAACAATAATGATATTAATTGTATTCTGTTGTTAATGGGGTGTTTTTATAGAGACTATGCCTTTAAAATGATCAGGCTTATATGTCGTTATTCAGGTGAAAATATGAGGTATTTCTTATTGGTGGCACAATTGAAGATCTAGTTTTTCAAAAGGTTTAGAGCATATAGAAAAGTTTAACATAACATGAACATTAGTTTGAACATCAAATATTCCAATATTCCACGGGTATTTTGTACAGTCGGCATTCCGACCGCAGGTAAATCGCATGTATTCCGGGGACCCTTGAAATACTATTTTGAAAACACTCATCTGTGTAATCTCTCAGGTACTTACATTTTAAAACTAAAACTGTGTTTTCTGGGAACACACTAGGATTAGCTCATTTCTTCTGTAAGAAATGGACATACCACTAGGACAGGATTGTAGTACACTTAAGGAATACATACGATTTACTGGCGGAATGGATGCAGGCTGTTAATATCTCGACAGCAGCATCCCATCCGCCAGAATGCCGGCAGCGGGGCGAGAGCTAAGAGTCCCCTTGCGAGCTTGGTGGCTCACTGCGCTGGCCGCAGGATCTATTCGCCTTCTGCGAGTGTCATTGACACCCACGAGGGAGAATTGCTGTGGTGCGCCGGGGTTCCAGCTGTCAGGATTTTGGTGTCATTATCCTGAACGCCGGGATCCCAACAGCCGGCATTTTAACTGCAACCTGAATACCTTTATTTAAGAGGAAAATTCTAACATATCTTGACACCATAGTCATATCAGAATAAACAGTGTAAGTAGTATAGATAATTTGCTTTTAGACTAACAAAAACACTGGTAGAGAATTGTGCAGGTATTTTAAACAGATATGTAGGCAGGGTAAGATGCTGCCAACTTAAGTGTCAAGCTGTATTTGTGGGCAGAATAGTAAGCTGCCTTAGTTCCGTGTGGAATGGCGGCCGAACTCTGACATTTTTTTAAAGGTGCAAATGTCCGAATTCAGCCGGCATCCTGTGCGGCGTTACATCCCGCCGATGGTGTGTAATAGAAGGTTATAATGTCCAAGTCCTATATAACAGCGTTTCTGCTGTCCAACCATTTGCTATGGTTGCATTGGACGGTGGATGTGAGAACCCTGAGATAATGTCCCCGGACAAGAACAAGAAATTAGAGCTGAACCTGCTATCTGGGTGGTATTCAGTATGCCGGCTGTTGGGATCCCGGTGCTCAGTTTACCGGCGTCAGAATCCCGACACCTGGCATACCAACAACTATTCTCCCTCTTGGGGGTCCACGACCCCCCTTGGAGGGAGAATAAATAGCGTGCGCCACCATGCCCGCAGCATGGTGAGCGCAGTGAGCCCGCAAGGGGCTCATTTGCGCTTGCCCCGCTGCCGGCATGGCGTCGGTATGCTGGGCGCAGGGATCCCGACCGCCGGCATAACATACTACACCCCTGCTATCTGTATAGTGTAAGTCACAATATATGCAGGGACAGACATATGGACCAGATGAGTATGTCCAGTGAAGGATGTACCAAATATGTAGTCCTGTCTGCGCATACCAGGCACTTCTTACCAACACGCGTTTCACCCACTCTGGGCTTATGCACAGAGTAGCCTCAGCTTGCATCTTTTCTTCTGCATTCTGGGAGCACCAGAGTCCAAAAAATGTGGTATCTATTATATCAACTCATTTAATCTTTACTATTGGTATTACTATTACCTATATAACTTTAGTCCTGTGCAGAAATCTCTCTTACCTCTCTTTCTAACCTTTTGGTGCATGCTCAGTGGATGAGGAGACATGTATGAGCAAATTATGAAGTGCTTTTAAGTGCAATGGATGGATATGTGCATTGGGTAACTAAAGGTGGTTGTTGCATTTATAAAAAGAGGTTGATATGCAATGGATGAAGAAAATTGGATATTGAATTTGTGAAGAGAGAGGATGTGCAATGGATGAAGAGAGGTGGATATATATTGGGTGAAGTGAGGTGCAGTGGATGGAGAGAGGTGGATGTGGAATGGGTGAAGATAGTTGGTTTGCAATCGGTGAAGAGATGTGGGTTGTACAGTGGATAAAGAGAGGTGGAAGTGGAATGGTTGAAGAGAGGTAGGTGTGCAATGGATGAAGAGAGGTGTATGTGGAATGGGTGAAAAGAGGTGGATGTGCAGTGGATGAAGTGAATGGATGTGCAGTGGATGAAGAGAGGTGGGTGTGGAATGGATGAAGAGAGATGGGCATGGAATGGGTGAAGAGAGGTGGGCATGGAATGGATGAAGAGAGATGGGCATGGAATGGATAAAGAGCCTAATTCAGACCTGATCGCAGCAGCAAATTTGTTCGCTAATGGGCAAAACCATGTGCAGTGCAGGTGGGGCAAATATAACATTTGCAGAAAGTGTTAGATTTGGGTGGGTAATATTGTTTCTGTGCAGGGTAAATACTGGCTGCTTTATTTTTACACTGCAATTTAGATTTCAGTTTGAACACACCCCACCCAAATCTAACTCTCTCTGCACATGTTAAATCTGCCCCCCGGCAGTGCACATGGTTTTGCCCATTAGCTAACAAATTTGCTGCTGCGATTAGATCTGAATTAGGCCCAAAGAGAGGTAGGTGTGCAGTGGATGAAGAGAGGTGGGCGTGGAATGGATGACGAGAGGTGGGTGTGGAATGGATGACGAGAGGTGGGTGTTGAATGGATGAATGTCTGGCTTTGTAAATAAAATGTAAAAAAAACACCTTTTATTAATCATTATTTATTTGGTCAGCTACTTGTGACTACTTGGCATAGGACTGCTTCACAATTTAGACTTCAGATGCCCTCTTCAAGCAGCACTGCGAATGTTAGCTATGTTTATTTCAGAGGCACATTTCTTACATCCACAAATAGTCCTCGTCTATCGTTATGTTTTATCCCTGCGTTCATTTCTCCTGCGCATCTTTGCAAAGTAACAGCTGGCCTGAAACTCCCATTATCTGTCAATTTAAACAATTGTAATAAGATTGTCATTTCACAACAGGGTTTTTATTTATTTTAGTATGCAGTGAAAACTGTGCCATGTGCCAGGGATATAGCCTGTATGGTGACTGCAGCTTTCTACAGACAGGAATGAATGCAGTCCTTCCCCGTCCCATCGAGCACTGCAGTGTTTTTTGTTTTGTTTGTGCAAGAACTTTATTCTGAAAAAACAGCCATCAGTGCAACTAAAGATTTCAGGAAATAATAAAATTGTTATGTTTGATTGACAGTGAAAGACAGCTAACTGTTTTATGGAGAAAGCCAACATAAGCCAAAGGGGGGTCCATTGTGTAAATGGAAGGATTGATCACATACTCACAGCGGGGTCTCTGCATTCAGTGAAGCTGAATCTGTCTTCCACAGCAGACCCTATAGACACGAAGACTAGAACAGATGCACCCCTCACCCTCAGCCATAGACCGCGCTCTGAATGCCTCAGTGTATTTCAGTATGTCTCCATTGCGCCCTAGAGTTAAATATTATTTCCTGGTGCATCTGACATGTAGTGGGAAAGAGTAAAGGCCATCATAATAAAAGTCAGTTAAATTAGATGGGTATTTACACTAGGGTCACTATATAACTACAGACAGGGCTTCAATACTATAAAGTTGCAGAAAATCAATAATTCTCAGTTTTATTACTCTTTTGACCTTAAAGATCCCCCGTTTTTAACTAATTAAAATAATTAGTCCAGTAAGTCGAAATATTTCTGTTTCATTAATTCACATAGGAATGGATAACAATATTCAGTATTTCAGCAGTGGGCAGATTATATATTTCATGGCACTCTGTGAATTAAGATTGCTATGGGGGCTGAACGTACTATTCATGAGACTGCAGCCTAGGAACTAACACGGACATGTTTCATGTCACAGCGTTGTCGCTGGTTCTAGTGGAACCATCTCCTGTTCTCTCACGCGTTCCAGCTCAGCTAGAACAAGAAACGGCTGAGCTACAGTGTTATGGACACACTAGCGGCCATCAAGGGAAGACATGTTTTATTTAGCCGTACGATGCAGGGGGAAAAGTGCCTGTTTGTGCATCCCGGCACGCTGTGCGCCACTGCAAGGCAGTACTGTAGTTCGGGTGTGGTTCATTGGATTGACCTGACCCCAAAAGGTTGACAAGCACAATGTCAACATCAGTGCTTAAAGTGGTCCTTCAGAGGTGGTGGAACTCACCCCCCACCCCACGGCGCCCATGTAACAAAGGCATTGCGCGCGCCGCAAAAATGGGCGTGGTCTCAAAAAGAAAGGGGCATGGTCACAGATTTGTAATAATGCCCACAGTGGTATCACCCCATAATACACATAATGCCCACCGCAGTAGCGCTTCTTATACAGTGCCCACAGTAGTAGCGCTCCTTATGCAATGTCCACTGTACTGCTAGTGCCCACAGGGGTATTGCCCCTTATATAGACCCCATAATAGTGGTGCCCCTTATGCAATGCCCGCAATAGTAGTGCCCCTTATGTCCCCAGGAGTGATGCCTCTTATGAAGTGCCCTCTTTACAATGCCCTCATTAGAAGGGCCCCCAGTAGTAATGCCCTTAATGGTAATGCCCCTGTGTAGTATTGCCCCCAGTAGTAATGTTGCCTGTACTAATGCCCCCAGTTGTTTAGCCCCCTGTAGTTTAGCCCTAGTAGTTATGCCCCCAGTGGTAATGCCCCTGCAGTTATGACCCCAGTAGTTTACCCCCCCCCCCTTTAGTTTAGCCTCCCAGTGGTAATGCCCCCAGTAGTTTAGCCCCAGTAGTTTGCCTGCTTGTAGTTTAGCCGCCAGCAATAATGCCCCCCTGTAGTTTGCCCCTTGTAGTTTAGCCGCTGTAGTTATGCCCCGCTTGTAGTTTAGCCCCAGTAGTAATGTCCCCAGTAGTTTAGCCCCTGTAGTTATGCCCCCAAGTAGTAATGCCCCTGTAGTTATGCCCCCAGTAGTAACGCCCTCCTGTAGTTATGCCCCCAGTAGTAATGCCGTTTATGCCCCCAGTAGTAATGCTGTCCTGTAGTTTGCCCCCCGTAGTAATGCCCTCCTGTAGTTTGCCCCCAGTAGTTAGCCCCTTTGTACTTTGCCCCAAGAAGCTTGCCCCCTTGTAGTTTGCCCCCTTGTAGTTAGCCCCCAGTAGATGCCCCCCAGTAGTAATGCCCTCCTGTAGTTTGCCCCCAGTAGTTTGCCCCCTTGTAGTTGGCCTCCAGTAATAATGTCCCCCAGTAGATGATCCCCCAGTAGTAATGCCCTCCTTTAGTTTTCCCCCAGTAGTAATGCCCTCCTTTAGTTTGCCCCAGAAGCTTGTCCCCTTGTAGCTTGCCCCAGTAGCGTGCCCCCTTGTAGTTGGCCCCCAGTAATAATGTCCCCCAGTAGTACTGCCCTCCTGTAGTTTGCCCCCAGTAGTAATGCCCTCCTGTAGTTTGCCCCAGCTGTTAGCCCCCTTGTAGTTTGCCCCCAGTAGCTTACCCCCTTGTAGCTTGCCTCCTTGTAGTTGGCCTCCAGTAATAATGTCCCCCAGTAGATGATCCCCCAGTAGTAATGCCCTCCTTTAGTTTTCCCCCAGTAGTAATGCCCTCCTTTAGTTTGCCCCCAGAAGCTTGTCCCCTTGTAGCTTACCCCAGTAGCGTGCCCCCTTGTAGTTGGCCCCCAGTAATAATGTCCCCCAGTAGTAATTCCCTCCTGTAGTTTGCCCCCAGTAGTAATGCCCTCCTGTAGTTTGCCCCAGTTGTTAGCCCCTTTGTAGTTTGCCCCCAGAAGCTTGCCCCCTTGTAGTTTGCCCCCAGTAGCTTACCCCCTTGTAGCTTGCCTCCTTGTAGTTGTCCCCCAGTAGATGCCCCCCCAGTAGTAATGCCCCCAGTAGATGCCCCCCAGTAGTTTGTCCCCAGTAGTTCCCCCCAGTAGTAATGCCCTCCAGTAGTAATGCCCCCTGTAGATGCCCCCCCCCCCAGTAGATGCCCCCCCGTAGATGCGCCGCTACACTAAGGAAGGAAACAGTCACAATACTTACCGAGCCCCGCTCCCGCTTCCAGTCCGCTGCAGTCCTCTCTCGCCGCCCGCTCCTCGGCACTATGAGAGAGATGTCATGACGTATCTCCCATAGCGCACAGTGACAGTGCCGGAAGCCGAAGCTCAGTACTGAGCTCCTGCCTCCGGCTACCGCCGGGCGCTCGCTGGTAACGCAATCTCAGCGGGCGCCCGGCATCATGCTGCACACAGCGGGTTAGGTGAGCCGGGGGAGTTCCGTCTCCAAGTGGAACTGACGGAACGCAGTTCCGCCCCGTTCCTGCTCACTTTAACCCCTGGTCAACATAGGAAAAAGGTCGACATAGTAAAGAGGTCTACATGCAAAATGTTGACAGAGGAAAAGGTTGACATGAGTTTTTTTTAAATTGTTTTGGTGTTGTGTTCCCTGTAAAATGACCAAAACCCCCAATTAATGCACCATGTCCCCTTGCATGGTGCTGCGGACAGGTTACTATTCCCCTTCGTAGTCTACGTGGATGGTAAAGTATGAAAAAGTTGAAAATGAAAATAAAAAATGGTAAAAACCCATATCAACCTTTTCCTGTGTCATGTCAACCCTTCAACAATGTCGATCTTTTGTCCATGTTGACCTAATGCATGTCGACCAGTATTGGTTGACCTATTGACTGATGACCTTAGTAGTGTCATCCTATCATCCGGATCCCCTGTAGTTGATTACTCACACATATTCAATGCTGCGAGTGATGATATGTGAGCAAAGGCATGTGCAGATGCCGACACGGGGGTGCCGCTCTGGACTTCCCCCCCTTCGCCGCATTATCGTCTACACTACTCCCCCCTATCCCTGTACAGGACATAGTCTGCTTACCTAGCAGCCCAGATGAGCAGTCTTATGTTCCAAAGGAAGGGGTGGAGGAGATAGTCCGTTACCCGGAGGAGGGAGGTAGTCCGGGGCGGCACCCCTGTGTCGGCGTCTGTGCGCGCCTATGTATGTGAGTAAGAAATAAATTCCTTTAGAAGTCTGGTGAGTGCCCTTCCATTGCAGTACAGTATGGGGGTCATTCCGAGTTGTTCGCTCGCAAGCTGCTTTTAGCAGCTTTGCACACGCTAAGCCGCCGCCTACTGGGAGTGAATCTTAGCTTCTCAAAATTGCGAACGAAAGATTTGCAATATTGCGAAAAGACTTCTCTGTGCTGTTTCTGAGTAGCTCGAGACTTACTCTGCCAGTGCGATCAGTTCAGTGCTTGTCGTTCCTGGTTTGACGTCACAAACACACCCAGCGTTCGCCCAGACACTCCTCCGTTTCTCCAGCCACTCCCGCGTTTTTCCCAGAAACGGTAGCGTTTTTTCACACACTCCCATAAAACGGCCAGTTTCCGCCCAGAAACACCCACTTCCTGTCAATCACATTACGATCACCAGAACGAAGAAAAAACCTCGTAATGCCGTGAGTAAAATACCTAACTGCATAGCAAATTTACTTGGCGCAGTCGCACTGCGGACATTGCGCATGCGCATTAGCGACTAATCGCTCTGTTGCAAGAAAAAAATAACGAGCGAACAACTCGGAATGACCCCCTATATACACATGCTGGCCAATGTTTACATGCTGCGATTTGGAAAATATACACATCAATAATATTTTGATTGTTTTACAAACAAAGCAGTAGGAGCTGTATTGCTATGGTGGTATAATGGTCCACCTTGACCATTTTATATGTGTGCATGTGTTTATAAATATATATATTGCTTGTGTGAACATTTATGTGCGCGTGTGTATTACAATATAATGTGTATGTAATATGTATATATGAATGCATGTATATAGGAGACACCAGATAGCACTGTCCAGTAAAGTTTGTAAGCACAGCATTTAAATGTTACAAACAATTCTAAACTGGATAGGAAGTGGGTTTTAAACTGGCTTAAAGGGATTATGGTTTTAAAGCTGAATAAATGGTTCCCTGTTTTAGTTCAGACACATTAGCTTTTAAAAGATTACTTGTGTATTGACCAACAACCACTGTAGCTGATCTTAAAATAATGATCTGTGCTGAGGGGGTATCATTGTATTTGTGTTGGGAAGGGGCATTCCCTAGAGGAGGGCTGGCGTTTGGACTCTTTACTTCATCTTCCCCACTGAGGATAATCTGTTGGGGATGTTTAATGCACTTAATTAAGCCTAGGTAAAGATCTGGTTCCAATTAGCATGGAATTGCACATACCCCACCCTGTCGCTAACAGAAGTATTACAACTGGTCATTTACATACTGACATGTAAGCTCTAGGCCCAGAGTAACCCGGCCATCGTACCCTATTATATGCTACAGTGATATATACTGTATAAAATGTGTATTTGTGTTTCTTATATCACTTCATATAATGATGATTTATTTATCTTTTAGCTCCTGGATCTGTTCATGATTTGGGACTGGTCGACGTATCTAGCTGACTATGGCCAACCGAACTCCAAGTATCTGAGGGTGAACCCCAGCACAGCCCTAATCCTGCTGGAAAAGTGAGTATAGAACTCCCTTGTGAATAATCATGCAAAGAGAATGAAGTCTTACCTGTAACGCATGCTGATAGCAGTCCTGGATATATGAAACGTCACATAATACCACTGCTATTAGGGTGCTAGAATTACAGTGGTGTTAGGGTGCTCGTTAATTACTTACATCAGAGTTTCCCAAACTCTTCCATTACAATCCAGGTTTTAAGGATATCCATTTTTTAGCACAGGTGTCTAAATTAGTAACCGTCTGGACTCGAGCATGGATATCCTTAAAACCTGGACAGTAATGGTGGAGTTTGGGAAACTCTGCTTTACATTAGAAAAAAAATTGTCTAACATAAAAAAGAACTACTAAAATAATAAAAATAGTTAACACGCTAACTCCTTTTCACTTCATCCGGTACTCACTGAAAGCTATATTAAGTCGCTATTGCAGGTCATTCCAGGCGTTATGTTGGGTTGTACCATATGTGTGGGTGTAAACATTACAGGCTTCCCGGTGCTAAATATACAGTTAGGTTTAATTACCAAGAATTATACGGCTGCAGCACGTTTTGGTAGAGGTAGTAGGATTTAAAGCTAACACCTACAAATACCAGAATACGCAGTGCTATTGGGATGGTCAATAATAATATCTAAAAATATATTATTTTGATCTCTACAAAAGTGCTGGATGGTACAATCACAGGATGCAGCCGCTCTTCTGTGGTCACCTATGCTATTGTCTTCATCATCGTTTCCTAACTCGCACGAGGGGTTGAGACACTGCAAGTTACTCCTCTCCTGATATTTGCATTTGTGACTGTCTTCATAGGTGGCATTTGTGCCAACATGCCCATACTCTACTTTGGGAACCTTTACATGCACCGTGCTTCTCACAATCCACACCTTCAATCATAATAAAACGCCATAAGTGTAAGATGTGAATGACTGTCCATACATAAGTAGTGCTCTGTGCGCAATCGCAGAAGTAAAATGCGTATTTTACACAGTAAATCACAGCTCAACACAGGAGCGTATTAAGAGAGGAGGAGGCACGAGTGCAGTCTCCATCTGGACCTTTTCCTCTCTAGCGCTAGCCGGTGGCGCAAGTGCCTAGACTCTGCTACTGTGCAGATCTTCGGGAAAATGGCTGCTACACCCAGTGATTTCTGCAGCCCTGCCATTGCCAATGCTGGACACCACAAAGGCAAGTATTTAAGAACATGGGTGTGTGGTGTGGCCACCCCCCTCCCGACCCAGAGGCCCGAGTGTACCTCACATCCTGCACCCATTTGCCACTTTCTCCTGCTGATATTGAGCAACATGCTCATCATGCGTGAATGGTGGGGCATGCTGGAACTTGTAGTTTGACAGCAGCTGAAACTCCGCAGGTCTGCATGATTATATATGATGAGATAGTGATGACTGTGTTGTCGCATTAGCGTATGGAGATACACAATTACAAGCTGTCACTGTTGCCTTTCTTTTCCTAGGATGAAAGACATGAGCAAGAAGAATAATATATTTGCCCAGTTCAGGAAGAATGACCGGGACAGGCAGAAGTTAATAGACACCGTGGTGAAACAGCTTAGAAGTCTGGTGAATGGGATGTCCCAGCACTCGTAGTGCTGGCGTGGTTCCTTCTGCAAAGTGTACAGAGACCTATAATCAGCACATTTCTTTCCTGCAATCTTTATTGTTTCTGCAAAAAGTAAAAAAGGTTTGGAGTGTGAATGCCGGCGTGGTCAGGAAACAGAGATTTTTAAGATTTGTTTTTTGTAACTAGAAGGTATTTTATATATTGCACACAGGTGGTGTCGGTATTGCAGTTGGCGGAACAAGTCACTAGTGTGCACAGCTAATGAATGAACTATAAATATTGTATTTTAAATATAGCTGCTAAAGCCGCCACTTTTCTGCTACCTGGGCATTTTACGAAAGGGTTTTCTAAGTCACGCAAAGTCATTGCTATGATGAGAAGTGCGTCAGTCGCTGAGAAGACATGTCTGGTGGTGATCATTATAATTCAGACCTGCATCTATGGCTACTGAATGGAGATGTCTTCCTATCTGAGTGTATGACTGTGACCATCCACTTTTATCATATATTATGTTCTCAGGGTTGTGATTTTGAACTGTACTTTGTAAATACTGGCTTTTACTCTCCTTTGGGTAATAAAAAGAATGTTGACGAAAACTTGAGCTTTTAACGTTATTTCTGAAAATAGCCTAATCAAATATACATTATTAGGGAGAGAGATAAAGTAGAGAAAGATAAAGCACCAACCAATCGGTTCCTAACTGTCATTTTTAAAACACATCTCTCTCCATGCTTTAATAAATCTTCCCCTACGTTTTCAACTTTCTACATAGTCCTTTGCCGTCTAGCAACTGCCTAGAATGGGTTATCTCCGTCAATTGGATTTTGTTTAAAACTGCAGAAAAATTGTTTGATAGAACATCTCAGGCTAATTTAGAAAACCATTCCATGGTTGCTCATTGAATTCTGACATATTTCTGCAAATGTCTGTTACTCACACCTAGTCGCTGACAGTTTCTCCTCTGGGTAGCCCTGTATGCTACAATCCTTTTCTACCTCTTTTATAGGTTTTGCTGAATCTTGGAAATTGGAATACAACATTTGCTATATCATAAAATGACCTCGAATTGCAGTATATATTATACAAACAACCCAATATTATTGAAATCAACATGGCAGCCCCCAATCAGCAAACTAATGTCATTCAAATGTATGTGCTATTTAATGGAAAACTAGGAACAGTATGTAGTATATGTAATCTTAAAAGAACATAGAGAATGAAGGTTCTTTTTTTTTTAAATAAGACTTGTGCAAACAGTTGTGGAACTACAAGTTTCAGCATTTGCGGCCACATATGCTAGTAGGACTCCTAGCTGGACAAAGGCTGGGTGGGGACACGCACAGTTTGCTGACCTCTGTACCGGACACCCTATGTCCCATTTCTCTGTAGCTGATTTAGAGTTCCTGAATATGTGTCCCTGGTGACATGTACAGGGGGGCCTGCTGTTTATTTCCCAGTGGCATTTTAATTTGAATCTTCCTTTAATATGAACATAAATACTCCAGTCACTTAGCATGTGACAGATATTGGGGTTGGTGGGTTTCCAAATGGCTATTGGCAGATGACTGTACTGTGAGCAGAATTAGATGTCTCCGGTCAGGGTGTACAGGGAGGCCCACAAGCTACTCTCCCTTTTATTGCAGTTTGTGATCTGGGGAATGGCCCTTCGTGGGACATACATTTCACGTCGTAAATTACTGAGAACGGGCTCAAAGCCCAAAGAGATTTATACTGATGGTGCTATGGATTATTACATGCCTGCCCTGCCTCGGATCATGCAGAGAGACATTTGTATATCGATCTCTGCTCAGATGCCCATGATCTGACTCTTACAGCAATAACAGGACCCTGGGCAGAGTCATGCATCTGTGCGGGGGATACTTAGCGATTTCCATCATCATCGTACACAGCAATAACCAGAAGGACTTAACAACAACAATTCAGTTGCTTATCTATAGCACAATCGCATAATAGTAACGTTCCTTGCAGGTGCTATATATATATATATATATATATATATATATATATACATATATACACACACACACGTTACATACATACACACATATATATGTATTGTGATTTTTTTTCCCATAATCACTATATATATATATATATATATATATATATATATATATATATATAGTTCAGTCCCCAAGATTACTGCTGCACCCACATACCCCTGTCCCTCTGCCCAGCACCCATTGCTCCATGTTTTTTTAGGGATAAAAATAAGGGATTGGGTAACAATAAAGCAAACTGTACACCTCTCTGTAATGTGCTATGTGTCTATCTGGTGTGTCTATAAGGCATATGCTGTCCCGACTGAAGCTATTTTCCAATATAGCTGTATTTCTAATGTTCAGGTGGGGAGCAGTAATTGTACAGCTAATACATAAATGTTACATGCAGAGTAATGTATGTACAATGTATACAGAAGAACGTTATAATATAGTCTGCGCTTCAAGTGCTATTGCGCACAGGCGCAGTCCTCTGGATCCAGACTGCGCAATCTTCCCCACATGTGCCGAGCTCGTCCAGAGTATTTTATGGTGATGAAAACTCTTCGGTTGCCTGACATTTTATTTAATTTACCCCCAGACCACAACAGGTGCTTCCAGTACAGCTAGGACTATAGCCTATAAATTACTACTTGCAAAGGTTTCCCCTGCCGGGGATGAACGGGTTAAAGAGTCCAGCTTTATTTGGGAGTTAGTGAACCCTTCCCCCAGACCCCATAGCAGTGTAGACCGTACCTGTAATACTGCCTTGCAGCGCCTTCAGTACAGGTGATCACTTGTATCTGATAAATGATGAAGTATTTGGGTAATTAGTGAGAAGATGATAATAAGATCGGGACAAATTGCTTATTTCCAAAAGTGACCTGATTTGTTGTGTTATCTTATGTAAACTCTCAGCTGATAACCTCAGCAATGTAACCTGTCAGGTTACTGATAGATACATGGAGTGAGCAGTGACTTTACACCCATACAGACGACTTGTAACCGATTTCTTGGATCAAAGGCAGCATTCATCTGTGCCATTGTATTTAATTACATTGTATCTACTCCAACACACACAGTTGTCACCCAGAAGACACAGAGAGAGTTACTGTAATCCCCAGCTAGGGGCTAGCAGTCACTGGCTACCAGGTCCTATACAAGGCAGTCTCTCTGTGTGTGTCTTTCTCTGTGTCACACACACACACACACACACACACACACACACACACACACACACACACACACACTCTCTCTCTCTCTCTCTCTCTCTCTCTCTCTCTCTCTCTCTCTCCCAGAACTGTCACCTCACCCCCAGCACATTCCTGCAGTCAATACCATCACCTCCAATTTGCCCAATCCTAGCACTTTCCCCAGCTGCTTAGCTATGCAGAAAACACGTCACATATGAAGGCGGACCATATATTAAGCCAATATGTATATAAATCTAGCTAGGAGGACGGCTAAGCCCTGTGCCTTGAAGTTATGGGTTAGAACCCTTCAAGACATCTATCACTTGACTGAAGACTGTTTCTGAGCAGAACTGGTGAGTAGTCTCCACATAACCTGCAATAAGGAGCTTAGTTTTTATAAAACACCTGTTAGAAAAGTTTATATAGTTGTTTTATGGGCTATGAAAAGTCTTTTGTGTGAATACATATTGTTTCTGGATTATCACCTATAGTTCTTTTCTAGGCAGTCCGAAGGAAGCAGCAGGGTGCAAATTAAAGTGGAAATTGCACTATAGCGTTCAGATGTGTAGCCTGCAGCTATTCCCCTTTATCTTTCAGAAATAAATCTTTTCAGCCAAGATCCTTCACTGGAGTTTCTGTTGGGACTAAATCTATCACTGTCCATAGCATGCCAAATATATAATGAAATATGAAAGCTGCAATTTTAGCCCTTATAATCAGCATAGCTGCGTTCACAGTGCGCACTATTTATTTCTTCCTAGACTAAACATAACTCATTTCAGGGAAGGGAATCTTATATAAATCACCTACAGAACATTTTTGTTTTTTGGATGCTTTTTAATTATTTTTTGCAACATAATAAGAGGTTCCCATGTTTATTGGACTGTTTGTTTTTTGTATGCCTGTCTTAAAGAGCTGAGGATATCTTCATGGATTAATCAAAGTGTTAAGCATCTTGCAGAACAGTAACGCCTCCCAGTGCCAATTAAACCATTTCCAGCACAGTGACAGAGGCTGAGGCTCCAGAGCTACTGTAGTCACTGTGGGGTTGGAAGTGACAATAATTCCACTACATCCAGGAGATCTGCATCCGACTGAAGCCTTGCACCCACTGGGGGAGAAGATGTTCCTCTCTACAGACCTCAATTACTTCTCATTCTTTGAGGCGGCTGTTACCTCAGTCCTCTCCTTGGTCCTTCTCCTGGCAGCGTCTCACCAGTTATGGTCGCTGAGATGGCACAGTACCAGAGACCGGGCCAGCAGCTTACCTCTCCCCAAAGGCTCTATGGGCTGGCCATTTTTGGGGGAGACTCTGCATTGGCTTGTCCAGGTAAGACTTTATAATTTTATTTTAGAATAATCCACATTGATATATGGTCCAGGATCCTAGAGGAACAAACAAAATGTAGCTTTTCAACTGTTGTGGAACCACAAGTCTCAGGTTGCCAGAGAATACTGAGACTTGTGGTTCCACAATTACACAAGAGTCACGGGCTGCCTATAAGAAATAATGTCATTTTTGCTGTATTGAGTTTCCAGTGTTGTTTTATTTCATGGGTACTTTATTCCCAGTACTGACTCTGCCAGGGCTGTGTCCTAGGTGTCAGTAATTACTTGCTAGGTGTCCGGAAGGTCCCTGGACTCCGAGCAGGACTTGCTGAGATACTGCTTTGTCTGATCATGACTTGTGTGTCCATCTCCAGGGTTCAGATTTCCATAGCTCCAGACGGGAAAAGTATGGAAACATTTTCAAGACTCATCTGCTGGGGAAACCACTGATCCGGGTGACTGGGGCAGAGAACGTCCGGAAGATCCTGCTAGGGGAGCACCACCTAGTGAGTGCCCAGTGGCCTCAGAGCACCCAGATCATCCTGGGCTCCAACACCCTGGTCACCTCTATTGGGGAGCTTCATAGGCACAAGAGGAAAGTGAGTTGTCTTCCATAATCTGGACATATGTGTGTGTAGATTTTATTTATATATATATATATATATATATATATATATATATATATATATATATATATATAGGTTGAGTATCCCTTATCCAAAATGCTTGGGACCAGAAGCATTTTGGATATTGGATTTTTCCGTATTTTGGAATAATTGCATACCATAGTGAGATATTATTGCGATGGGACCTAAATCTAAGCACAGAATGCATTTATGTTACATATACACCGTATACACACAGCCTGAAGGTAATTTAATACAATATTTTAAATAACTTTGTGTATTAAACAAAGTTTTGTACATTGAGCCATCAGAAAACAAAGTTTTCACTATCTCAGTCTTACTCAAAAAATTCCGTATTTCGGAATATCTGGATATGGGATACTCAACCTGTATGTATGTATGTATGTATGTATGTATGTATGTGTGTATATATATATATATATATATATATATATATCTGTAATGTAGATGTATTCATCCCATTTTGTACTATACTAGAAGTCCCTGTGCCACACTGATGTATTAGAGGAATGGTCAGAGTGTACAATGTATTAGACGAGCCTAGAAATATAGATGCACTGCCTGGCATGGAGCTGCCTGTGGTCTCCTGCCCATTAATGGTCTCCTCCTCTGCTTCCAGGTCATGGCCAAGGTGTTCAGCCACCCGGCGCTGGAGGGCTACATCCCCCGCATCCAGGAGGCTGTGCGCCGGGAGCTGCACGGCTGGTGCAGGGAGAGCGGCTCCATCTCCATGTTCTCCTCGGCCAAAGCCCTGACTTTCCGCATTGCCGCCCGCGTCCTGCTGGGGCTCAGCCTGGGGGAGAAGCAGTTCAAGGAGCTGTCCCGGGTGTTCGAGCAGCTGGTGGAGAATCTCTTCTCTCTGCCCCTGGACATCCCCTTCAGCGGTCTCCGCAAGGTGCAGCCTGTGTCCCCGTCCCGGGACCCTAATCACCACTGACGTGCTTTCACCTGTGTGTGTGTGTGTGTGGGGGGGGGGGTTGTGTTTGTGTGTTGTTTTAGTATGTATTATATATATATATATCAGGTACATTTTATGGCACTGCTGTCCTTGTACAATGGCCGGGGTGCCTTGCTCCAACTTTATACAGGAGACACGGGTTCCCTGGGGTACCACTGCACGGTACTCCTGTACATACGCCTGGAGTGCCGCCTGGTTCTTTGTAAGTACAGGAGTACCGTGCAAAGGTAACCCAGGGAACACGTTTCTTACCTATCTATCTATCTATCTATCTATCTATCTATCTATCTATCTATCTATCTATCTATCTATCTATCTATCGCAGTACAGGGATGTACTTCTGCACTCTGCTCCTCGTCTTCATTGCAGAGAACCACATACAGGTGGCAGAAAGCTACTATGATGCAGGATATAAGTAGTGAGGGCGGTGGGAGTGGGTCCCCACAGCATCCCCCCATGTACTGACAGAGGGTGATATAAGTGGCAGAGGTGGATGCCCTGTGTATGGGCTGCACACTCCGGCTGGCACCCCAAGCTGTAGCATATGATTTATGGACATGAGCACGGTAATGGGCAGCAGCTTAGGCTGGCGCTGGGGTCTATAAATCACACCCTGAATGGGACCCCTGGTAACTGCAGCTATCAGACATGGCCTATCATTGTCCTGTGGGGAGAGCACAGTGAGTGGAGGGGACAGTAGATGCAGATGAGCAGTTCCCCGGGTGTCAGGGACATGCCAGTCACTTTATCAGGCCAGGTACTGTGCAGACCCAGGGACTTGTGAGATATCTGCCAGCACTGAGCTATGGGGTAACCTTCATTTACTTACTCCTACCTGCTGCCCTCTAGTCAGCCTTATAGTCTCTCCAATCAGAATACAGGTGTAGGTAACCTTGTGTCTCAAGAGGACATGGAACTACAGATCTCAGCATGTCCTGAACCTCACAGTCCCACAATAGATGTACATGGTTTCTCCTCCTGCTGTAAATTGCTAAGTATTATCAATATGTTATACATCTGGAATTGTATAGCGATATATACATTTCCCTTCTCATGTTTGATTAATAATAATAATAATAATAATAATAATATTGAGCAGGAAATAAGAATAGTTACATATTAGCGAGTGACACAGACAGAAATCTAGGTTTCTACCTTTTCTAAAGGAGGCAACTAACGCCCCCTGTCATGTAGCTGGAGAGAGCTTCCTGGCCCAGGGATGGAGATCACACTAGTCACTAGTTCCTTCTAATCCACCCAATTTGGTTATTTAAATGAAAGGTATAAGCAGTATTTCCTGCAAAAGATTCACATACTTATATATTTAGGAGTGTATGCTTATTGTTATATTGGGCTATACGTACACCATTTCTACTTGTTCATTTCTATATATAGAGAGAGAGACAAATACACAGACATAATAAACATATATGGAGACAGACATACAAACAAATATATTCACACACACACACACACACACACACACACACACACACACACATAATCCTATAATTTTCACCCCCTTTGCTAACAGCTTGTGTGCTCCCATAGGGTATTAAAGCACGGGACACTTTGCACAAGTATATGGAAGACGCTATTAGGGATAAAATCACAAAGAGAAATCCTGAAGTATGTGAAGATGCTCTGGACTACCTGATAGACAGCTCCAAGGAGAATGGCAAAGAGCTGAACATGGATGAGCTAAAGGTATGGGTCTAGCCATCCGCAACATTGTGTGTTATTACCCGAATATGTATATCAGCAAGTTATGGAATATAAGTATAGGGCTTAAGCAAATTCTGTACACAGTATATACACCAGTTATATCCAGTGTGTAGCAACTGCTACCTATCCCATAAATACTGTACTCTTATTATCCAGCATATACACAATGGGGCAGATGTATTAAGCCTGGAGAAGTGATAAAGCAGTGATAAGCGCAAGGTGATAACACCCCAGCCAATCAGCTCCTAACTTCTATTTACATATTGGAGCTGATTGGCTGGCGTGTTATCACCTTGCACTTATCACTGCTTTATCACTTCTCCAGGCTTAATACATCTGCCCCATTGTCACCTAAGCAGTGTCTTTAGTTTGTAAGATGTCATTTGGAACTTTGAGAAATATAAATGAACAAGATGCTCTGCACAATACAATATTGCTACATGCACATTTACAAGAAGGTTTTTGAAGCTTTATGGTTTACATTTTTTTTAAACCATTTAAGGTCTGATGTGATTGTTTCTATATTAAAATGCAGTAAGGTATAAAGTGCATTTGTGCACAGTAAAATGCATTACATTTAGGATATAATGGTGCTGATTGAGATTTGAGAGCAAAAACAAGAAAGTAGCAACATCATGTTGCACTGACTTAAAATGTGCAGAGATTTAGAGTTGGAAGGGGCGTGTCCCAGTGAACTCTAAATTGCAGTGTAAAAAGAAAGCTGAGCAGCATTTGTGGGCTAGATGCAGAAGCAGCCAGTATTTACCCTGCATGCAGAGGCAATACATTAATAAATTAATCCATTTGCACCTCTTGCATTGCAACATGGTTTGTCTTGGTGCCCCCTCTCAACTCTGAATCAGCCTCAGTGTCACTTAGCAGGTCTACATAAATCTTGGTTCTCAGCTGTGATAATAGCTGTGCCGCATTGGGTGCGATTTTCTAAGCATCACATTTATAGTAGTAAAGTATTTAAAACAAGTGTTATGATATTTAAATAAAATAAAATCTAATTAACAGAAGCAAACACACAACAATCAGTACAGTAAATGTGAGCCTAGGGGGGAGGTGTATCAAACCAGGGCTCTAGACCTTGTGGTGCCCAGGGCGAAAGTTACCTTTGCCCCCCCCCCCCTCTCCCGACAGGTAAAACAGAGTTAGTGCGCGCCGAAAATATGGGCATGGCTTCATAGGGAAGGGGCGTGGCTTCATAGGGAAGGGGCATGGCCACAGTATGCCCCCAGTAGATTTGCCCCCAGTAGATTTGCCCCCTGTATTTGTGCCCCCAGTAGATTTGCCCCCTGTAGCTGTGCCCCCCAGTAGCTGTGCCCACTAGTAGCTCCGCATTACAAACACACACACAAAAAAATACTCCCCATCCCCCCTCCTGCTTCCTGGCCGCTGCTGCTCTGTCTCTGGCTGCCCGCTCCTCTCTATGGGCGCCCCGGGGGCCCACCCTGCTTGCCCGTGCCTAGAACCACTCCTGTATCAAACCCTAGAGAGAGAGAGCATGTGGAGGCGTTGCCCATAGCGACCAACTGTCATTTTATAGCCTCTACTAGATAAAAGATAAATACTAGATAAAAGATAACTAAAATCTCATTGGTTGTTAGCATGCTCTAATAGCAAAACTATAGCAGGGCATGCTGGAATGTGTAGTTTTACAGCAGCTGGTTGGCTGAATGTTGAATACCCCTAATGTACAGGTTAGAATTTCTTAGTTTCTCATGGAGTCTACCTGTGGTCACTTCTTACTGGAACCCCCTTAATACTAAAGTACGTAGCGGTAGCCAGCAAATTGCTCTCTAAATGACCGCTCCAGATTTTTATATATATATATATATATATATATATATATATATTATATTACATTTACCCACAGTATCTCACTCTCCTTCCCTTTCTCCTGCTGTCTCAGTGTCTCAGACTGATGAATACAATTAATTAGAGGCTGAATCATGATATACAGCATAATGTCAGTGTGTGAGAACACGCTCATTACCACAGTCTCTTGTTACACAGGAATCGGCTATTGAGCTTATGTTTGCTGCCTTCTTCACCACTGCGAGTGCCAGCACCTCCCTCATACTTCTCTTACTCAAGCATCCATCTGCCATACACAAGCTCAAGCAGGAACTGGCATCACATGGGTTAAACAAGCAGTGCCAGTGTCTCCATTCAGATAACCCAAATAACAACAGATTGGATGAGCAATGTGTGACTGCAGGTTGCCACTCATCTCTCCTGGGCCCTGAGGGGCATGTGACAAAGATATGGGAGCAGACAAAACGCATGTTAGCAGATAGAAACGCGAGAGAACAGATTTTTCCTCTGGAAAGAAGATGCCATGATGGTATGAACTGGGAGCACCAGTGTAATGGTGCATTGTACAAGCAGGATACAGCACTTTACCACCTGGGTACTACCACGTTACCAGAAGAAACTCATGGACTAAAGTCTGAGTGCACCTGCCAGATGAACATGACTTTGGAGAAATTGAAAGGACTTCACTATCTGGACTGTGTAGTGAAGGAGGTACTCCGACTGCTCCCACCAGTCTCTGGGGGTTACAGAACTGCTCTTCAGACCTTTGAACTAGATGTGAGTATAAGCTCTGTTTTGGGGTATGCCTGAGAATTGTGTTTGAGCTGATAATATAGGGGACATGGCTGAATGTGAATATAAGCTGGTACTCTATGAGATATCTCAGTGTTGCTGGATGTGAGTATAAGCTGGTACTCTATGAGATATCTCTGTTGCTGGATGTGAGTATAAGCTGGTACTCTATGAGATATCTCAGTGTTGCTGGATGTGAGTATGAGCTGGTTCTATAGGAGACGTCTCAGTGTGGCTGGATGTGAGTATGAGCTGGTACTCTATGAGATTTCTCAGTGTGGCTGGATGTGAGTAGAAGCTCTGTTTAAGCTGATAATATAAGGGACATGGCTAGATGTGAGTATGAGCTGGTTCTATTTGAGATTCCTCAGTATGGCTGGAAGTGAGTATGAGCTGGTACTGTGAGATACCTCAGTGTGGCTGGATGTGAGTATGAGCTGGTACTCTATGAGATATCTCTGTGTGGTTGGATGTGAGTATGATGAAATAGTACTCTATGAGCCATCTCAGTGTGGCTGGATGTGAGTATGATGAAATAGTACTCTATGAGACATCTCAGTGTGGCTGGATGTGAGTATGAGCTGGTACTCTATGAGATATCTCTGTGTGGCTGGAGGTGAGTATGAGCTGGTTCTAGATGAGACATCTCAATGTGGCTGTATGAGCTAGTACTCTGAGATACCTCAGCGTGGCTGGATGTGAGTAGTATGAACTGGTACTCTATGAGATATCTCTGTGTGGCTGGATGTGAGTATGAGCTGGTTCTATATGAGACATCTAAGTGTAGCTGGATGTGAGTATGAGCTGGTTCTATATAGACATCTCAGTGTGGTTAGATGTGAGTAGGAGCTGATACTCTATGAGACATCTCAGTGAGGCTTGATGTGAGTATTAGCTGGTTCTATATGAGTATGTGAATAGAAGCTCTATTTGAGCTGATAATATAAGGGGCATGGCTGCATGTTAGTATGAACTGGTACTCTGAGATACATCAGTGTGGCTGATTGTGAGTATGAGCTGGTATTCCATGCAACATCACAGTGCGGCTGGATGTGAGTATGAGCTGGCTCTATATGACATATCACAGTGCGGCTGGATGTGAGTATGAGCTGGCTCTATATGAGATATCTCAGTGTGGCAGGATGTGAGTATGAACTAGGACTCTGAGACATCTCAATGTGGCTGGATGTGAATATGAACTTGTTCTATATGAAACATCTCAGTGTGGTTGGATGTGAGTATCAGCTGGTGCTCTATGAGATATCTCTGTGTGGTTGGATGCGAGTATCAACTAGTACTCTATGAGGGGTGGTCTTCTGTATGCCGACTGCCGGGATCCCGGCGCCGGGATCCCGACAGCCGGCATACCGACACTTATTCTCCCTCGTGGGGGTCCACGACCCCCCTGGAGGGAGAATAAAATAGTGTGGCGCGCGTAGCGCGCCACCGTGCCCATAGCGGTTCTATATGAGACATCTCAGTATGGCTGGATGTATGAGCTGGTACTCTGAGATACCTCAATGTGGCTAGATATGATATGACTATGAGTTAGTACTCTATGAGATATCTCTGTGTGGCTGGATGTGAGTATGAGCTGGTACTCTATGAGACATCTCAGTGAGGCTGGTTGTGAGTATTAGCTGGTTCTATATGAGACACCTCAGTGTGCCTGGAAGCGAGTATGAGATGGTACTCTGAGATACCTCAGTGTGGCTGGATGTGAGTATGAGATGGTACTCTGAGATACCTCTGTGTGCCTGGATGTGAGTATGAGATGGTACTCTGAGATACCTCAGTGTGGCTGGAAGTGAGTATGAGATGGTACTCTGAGATACCTCAGTGTAGCTGGATGTGAGTATGAGATGGTACTCTGAGATACCTCAGTGTGGCTGGATGTGAGTATGAGCTGGTACTCTGAGATACCTCAGTGTGGCTGGATGTAAGTATGAGCTAGTACTCTATAGGACATCTCAGTGGCGCTGGATGTGAGTATGAGCTGGTTCTATATGAGACATCTAAGTGTAGCTGGATGTGAGTATGAGCTGGTTCTATATAGACATCTCAGTGTGGTTAGATGTGAGTATGAGCTGATACTCTATGAGATATCTCAGTGTGGCTGGATGTGAATAGAAGCTCTGTTTGAGCTGATAATATAAGGGGCATGGCTGCATGTTAGTATGAACTGGTACTCTGAGATACATCAGTGTGGCTGATTGTGAGTATGAGCTGGTATTCCATGCAACATCACAGTGCGGCTGGATGTGAGTATGAGCTGGCTCTATATGACATATCACAGTGCGGCTGGATGTGAGTATGAGCTGGTTCTATATGATATATCACAGTGTGGCTAGACATGAGTATGAGTTAGTACTCTGAGATATCTCTGTGTGTTTGGATGTGAGTATTAACTTAGACTCTATGAGACATCTCAATATGGCTGGATGTATGAGCTGGTTCTATATGAGATATCTCAGTGTGGCAGGATGTGAGTATGAACTAGGACTCTGAGACATCTCAGTGTGGCTGGATGTGAATATGAACTTGTTTTATATGAAACATCTCAGTGTGGTTGGATGTGAGTATCAGCTGGTGCTCTATGAGATATCTCTGTGTGGTTGGATGCGAGTATCATCTAGTACTCTATGAGATATCTCTGTGTTGCTGGATGTGAGTATGAGCTGGTTCTATATGAGACATCTCAGTATGGCTGGATGTGAGTATGAGCTGGTACTCTGAGATACCTCAATGTGGCTAGATATGATATGAGTATGAGTTAGTACTCTATGAGATATCTCTGTGTGGCTGGATGTGAGTATGAGCTGGTACTCTATGAGACATCTCAGTGAGGCTGGTTGTGAGTATTAGCTGGTTCTATATGAGACACCTCAGTGTGCCTGGAAGTGAGTATGAGATGGTACTCTGAGATACCTCAGTGTGGCTGGATGTGAGTATGAGATGGTACTCTGATATACCTCTGTGTGGCTGGATGTGAGTATGAGATGGTACTCTGAGATACCTCAGTGTGGCTGGAAGTGAGTATGAGATGGTACTCTGAGATACCTCAGTGTGGCTGGAAGCGAGTATGAGATGGTACTCTGAGATACCTCAGTGTGGCTGGATGTGAGTATGAGATGGTACTCTGAGATACCTCAGTGTGGCTGGATGTGAGTATGAGCTGGTACTCTGAGATACCTCAGTGTGGCTGGATGTGAGTATGAGCTAGTACTCTATAGGACATCTCAGTGGCGCTGGATGTGAGTATGAGCTGGTTCTATATGAGACATCTCAGTGGTGCTGGATGTGAGTATGAGCTGGTTCTATATGAGACATCTCAGTTGCGCCTGATGTGAGTATGAGCTGGTTCTATATGAGACATCTCATTGGCGCTGGATGTGAGTATGAGCTGGTTCTATATGAAACATCTCAGTGGCACTGGATGTGAGTATGAGCTAGTAATTTATGAGATATCTCAGTACGTCTGGATAAGATATGAGCTGGTTTTATATGAAATACCTCCAGTGGCGTCGGAACAGGGGGACAAGGGGGCAGCATGCCCCCCCAAAATATGACAGTTGCAGGCGCTGGTGAGGAGGAGTGCTTACCTCCGTTACCTGCGGTGACTTGTTTTTTTTAAATAAAAAGGCTGCTTCCGCACAGCTGCAACGTGCTATGCTGTCCAAGCCGGCTCTTCACTGATGCATTACTAGGAGGAGGCGGGAATGTTCCAGCAGGCTCAACATGACCACACCTCCTCCCAGTAATGCATCAGTGAAGAGCCGGCTTAGACAGTGCACAGCGTAGCATGCTGTGGCTGTGCGGCAGCAGACTTTATTTAAAAGACAAGTCACCGCAGGTATTGGAGGTAAGCGCTCCCCCGCACTGGGGCTGGGGATTGGGGCGAGCGCCAATATGTATGTTTTTCTGCGTCCTGTCTCCCCCCCTTCCTCCCCAGCCTCAAAACATTCTGGCGCCCCTGGATACCTCAGCTTGGCTAGATGTGAGTATGGGCTGGTTCTATATGAGACAACTAAGTGTAGCTGGATGTGAGTATGAGCTGGTTCTATATAGACATCTCAGTGTGGTTAGATGTGAGTATGAGCTGATACTCTGAGACATCTCAGTGAGGCTTGATGTGAATAGAAGCTCTGTTTGAGCTGATAATATAAGGGGCATGGCTGCATGTTAGTATGAACTGGTACTCTGAGATACCTCAGTTTGGCTGATTGTGAGTATGAGCTGGTATTCCATGCGACATCACAGTGCAGCTGGATGTGAGTATGAGCTGGCTCTATATTACATATCACAGTGCGGCTGGATGTGAGTATGAGCTGGTTCTATATGATATATCACAGTGTGGCTAGACATGAGTATGAGTTGGTACTCTATGAGATATCTCTGTGTGTTTGGACGTGAGTATGAACTTGTTCTATATGAAACATCTCAGTGTGGTTGGATGTGAGTATGAGCTGGTGCTCTATGAGATATCTCTGTGTGGTTGGATGCGAGTATCAACTAGTACTCTATGAGCTATCTCAGTGTTGCTGGATGTGAGTATGAGCTGGTTCTATATGAGACATCTCAGTATGGCTGGATGTATGAGCTGGTACTCTGAGATACCTCAATGTGGCTAGATATGATATGAGTATGAGTTAGTACTCTATGAGATATCTCTGTGTGGCTGGATGTGAGTATGAGCTGGTACTCTGAGACATCTCAGTGAGGATGGATGTGAGTATTAGCTGGTTCTATATGAGACACCTCAGTGTGGCTGGAAGTTAGTATGAGATGGTACTCTGAGATACCTCAGTGTGGCTGGAAGTGAGTATGAGATGGTACTCTGAGATACCTCAGTGTGGCTGGATGTGAGTATGAGCTGGTACTCTGAGATACCTCAGTGTGGCTGGATGTGAGTATGAGCTAGTACTCTATAGGACATCTCAGTGGCGCTGGATGTGAGTATGAGCTGGTTCTATATGAGACATCTCAGTGGTGCTGGATGTGAGTATGAGCTGGTTCTATATGAGACATCTCAGTTGCGCCTGATGTGAGTATGAGCTGGTTCTATATGAGACATCTCATTGGCGCTGGATGTGAGTATGAGCTGGTTCTATATGAAACATCTCAGTGGCACTGGATGTGAGTATGAGCTAGTAATCTATGAGATATCTCAGTACGTCTGGATAAGATATGAGCTGGTTTTATATGAAATACCTCCAGTGGCGTCGGAACAGGGGGACAAGGGGGCAGCATGCCCCCCCAAAATATGACAGTTGCAGGCGCTGGTGAGGAGGAGTGCTTACCTCCGTTACCTGCGGTGACTTGTTTTTTTTAAATAAAAAGGCTGCTTCCGCACAGCTGCAACGTGCTATGCTGTCCAAGCCGGCTCTTCACTGATGCATTACTAGGAGGAGGCGGGAATGTTCCAGCAGGATCAACATGACCACACCTCCTCCCAGTAATGCATCAGTGAAGAGCCGGCTTAGACAGTGCACAGCGTAGCATGCTGTGGCTGTGCGGCAGCAGACTTTATTTAAAAGACAAGTCACCGCAGGTATTGGAGGTAAGCGCTCCCCCGCACTGGGGCTGGGGATTGGGGCGAGCGCCAATATGTATGTTTTTCTGCGTCCTGTCTCCCCCCCTTCCTCCCCAGCCTCAAAACATTCTGGCGCCCCTGGATACCTCAGCTTGGCTAGATGTGAGTATGGGCTGGTTCTATATGAGACAACTAAGTGTAGCTGGATGTGAGTATGAGCTGGTTCTATATAGACATCTCAGTGTGGTTAGATGTGAGTATGAGCTGATACTCTGAGACATCTCAGTGAGGCTTGATGTGAATAGAAGCTCTGTTTGAGCTGATAATATAAGGGGCATGGCTGCATGTTAGTATGAACTGGTACTCTGAGATACCTCAGTTTGGCTGATTGTGAGTATGAGCTGGTATTCCATGCGACATCACAGTGCAGCTGGATGTGAGTATGAGCTGGCTCTATATTACATATCACAGTGCGGCTGGATGTGAGTATGAGCTGGTTCTATATGATATATCACAGTGTGGCTAGACATGAGTATGAGTTGGTACTCTATGAGATATCTCTGTGTGTTTGGACGTGAGTATGAACTTGTTCTATATGAAACATCTCAGTGTGGTTGGATGTGAGTATGAGCTGGTGCTCTATGAGATATCTCTGTGTGGTTGGATGCGAGTATCAACTAGTACTCTATGAGCTATCTCAGTGTTGCTGGATGTGAGTATGAGCTGGTTCTATATGAGACATCTCAGTATGGCTGGATGTATGAGCTGGTACTCTGAGATACCTCAATGTGGCTAGATATGATATGAGTATGAGTTAGTACTCTATGAGATATCTCTGTGTGGCTGGATGTGAGTATGAGCTGGTACTCTGAGACATCTCAGTGAGGATGGATGTGAGTATTAGCTGGTTCTATATGAGACACCTCAGTGTGGCTGGAAGTTAGTATGAGATGGTACTCTGAGATACCTCAGTGTGGCTGGAAGTGAGTATGAGATGGTACTCTGAGATACCTCAGTGTGGCTGGATGTGAGTATGAGATGGTACTCTGAGATACCTCAGTGTGGCTGGATGTGAGTATGAGATGGTACTCTATGAGACATCTCAGTGGGGCTGGATGTGAGTATGAGCTAGTACTCTGAGACATCTCAGTGGCGCTGGATGTGAGTATGAGCTGGTTCTATATGAGACATCTCAGTGGTGCTGGATGTGAGTATGAGCTGGTTCTATATGAGACATCTCAGTGGCGCTGGATGTGAGTATGAGCTAGTAATCTATGAGATATCAGTACGGCTGGATAAGATAAGAGCTGGGTTTATATGAGATACCCCCAGTGGCGTCGGAACAGGGGGGGCAGCATGCCCCCCCCCCATAAAAAAAAAAAATATGACAGTTGCAGGCGCTGGTGAGGGGGAGTTCTTACCTCCGTTACCTGCGGTGACTTGTTTAAAAAAAAAAGGTCTGCTGCCGCACAGCCGCAGCGTGCTATGCTGTCCAAGCCGGCTCTTTACTAATGCATTACTAGAGGGAGGCGGGGATGTTCCAGCAGGCTCAACATGGCCACACCTGCTCCCAGTAATGCATTAGTGAAAAGCCGGTTTGGACAGCGCACAGCGTAGCACGCTGCGGCTGTGCGGCAGCAGACTTTATTTAAAAGACAAGTCACCGCAGGTATTGGAGGTAAGCGCTCCCCCCGCACTGGGGCTGGGGATTGAGGCGAGCGCCAATATATATATTTTTCTGCGTGTCCCCCCGCCTCAAAACATTCTGGCGCCCCTGGATACCTCAGCGAGGCTAGATGTGAATATGGGCTAGTACTTTGGGGTCTGATTTGTTAAGCCTGGTGAAGTGAATCCTTTTGTGGAGTGCGCATGCGCAGCAGGCTCAATGCGCGTACACACCCCGGGAGCCCAGTGAGATGCTATCAGCATCTCTGGGCTGCGATCGCCTCTGCCTGATTGACAGGCAGAGGTGGTCACAGGGCGGGAGGGAGCCTGCCAACGGCGTCAGAACAACGTTGGCAGGGCGCGGTCGGGACAACGCAGTCGTGTACGGACCACTGTGAGGGGCGGGTCGCAGTTGAGGTGTAACATCACTCACAGCCGCTGAGACCCGGGATGCTGTGAGTAGCCACCTGCTACCGAGCAGGAACTGTGCAGGCAGGGAGCTACTCACCAGGTGCAAAAGCATCACCACCGTGCGATGGTTTTGCACCCTTCTGTCCGGGTGGGGGGGGGGGGGCAGAGTCAGACATGCGAGGAGGACTGGCCCTGTGCTGGGCGTCCCCACGCATGTCTGAGTAACTATTTGTAGATGTGCTGTCAGCTCCAGACTGTCATTTCTGTTACGTCCTAGAGGATACTGGGGTCCATTTAATACCATGGGGTATAGACGGGTCCACTAGGAGCCATGGGCACTTTAAGAATTCTTTAGTGTGGCCTGGCTCCTCCCTCTATGCCCCTCCTACAAGACTCAGTTTAGACAATGTGCCCGGAGGAGCCGGTCACGCTGAAGGAAGCTCCTGAAGAGTTTTTTGCATTTATTTTCTATGTTTGTTGTTTTCATGCAGGGCTGGTTGGCACCAGCCAGTCTGCTTCGTGGGACTTGGGGGGGGGGGGGGGGGCGTTCCCCGCTCCCCGCTGACAGGAAACTGAGCTCCTGAGGGACCTATTTGCAAACCCCACCACGGCGAGCGTGCAGTCCCGCAGCACGCCGCCACCCCTAACAGAGCCAGAAGAATGAAGAGTGGTGAGTACCGAGTGCTAGTCGGGCACCGGCCATTATGGGGGCATGAGGGTATGGAGGCGCACGGCTTCTACACATGCGGAATGTGTCTCCGGACACAGTACACAACTGCGTCCCTGTACACTTTACACAGTACCCACACTGGCACAATAGCCTAAAAACGGTTCTATCTATTCTAAGCACCAGATTCCTCGGCCAGTATAAAAAAAGCGGGAAGACCGCACGGCATTGCAGGGGCGGGTCTTCACTATGAGAGGATCCAGCAGCTCATTAGCGCCATTTTCCCTCTGCAGTGGACACAGACGCTGACAGGACAGGGACGCGCAGCTCCTCCAGTGTGACTCCAGATTACCTCAGCAGTGCCAGGGGGTCATAGCAGGGGAGGAGCGATTATTGGTGTGCTAAGTCCCCTATCAGTTACTTAGTCTGCTACCAGGCTAAGCTTGGCATTAGTGATAAGGGCACGGTGGGGGCTGGCTCCAAACAACTCTGTGTCTTTGTGGGTTAATTGTGCTTAAACTTTCCTGTGTGTGTGTGTTCTGTCACATTACATTATGTCAGGCACAGTGTGTGTCTTGTACAGCAGAGTGTTTCTCTTCACCAAGGGGCTCGCTACTGCATACTCAGGGTTCACAGGCTAGCGGGGCTGGACCGGAATAGGTTAATTCTCTTAAGGGAATGATCTCAACTCTTTCTACAAAATTGTCACGCAATTAGAAATACACACAATACTTAAAACAGACTGTGGATGAGTTTATGAACAGAGACTCAGTACCCAAGACGGCGTCTCAGTCCCCTCCCATTTGTCCGCAAAAGTGATCTCTCGCCCATATCCTGCAGTCTGACGCTGACAGGTCAGACATAGAGGAGGGAGAGATGTACTCAGTGGGGGGGATGCAGCTCTGTCACAGGGAATAGAGGCTCTTATAGAGGCTATCAGAGATGTTCTGCATGTTCCTGATAAGGCGTCAGAGGAGTGTGAGGAATCTTACTTTAATGTAAAAAGAAGTCCTCAGTCATTTGCGTCAAAAGAATTGAATACCCTGTTTGAAGAACAATGGGATAATCCTGATAAGTTTCAGATCCCTAAAATGTTGCCCTCATCTTTTCCTTTGCCTATGGAGGATAGGAAAAAATGGGAAATTCCACCGATAGTGGATGCATCAGTCTCTAGGCTGTCACGTAAAATTGTATTACCTTTTCCTGGTGCAGCCTCCCTGAAAGATACGGCTGATTGTAAAATTGAGACTACACTCAAATCATTGTACACAGCTGCTGGGGTGGCCCAAAGACCCACTATTGCATGTGCGTGGATCACTAAAGCCATTGCTAAATGGTCAGGTAACCTAATTGAGGGGTTAGATTCCTTATCTAGGGGGGATGTTGCCTTACTCCTGCAGCATATACAGGACTCTGCGAACTTTATGGTGGAAGCCATAAAGGAAATAGGCGTGCTTAACGCCCGCACCACCGCTATGGCAGTGTCGGCACGCAGGGGCTTGTGGCTACGCCAGTGGACTGTTGGCGCGGATTCCAGGAAAGGCGTAGAAGGCCTACCATTCACAGGAGAGGCCTTGTTCGGAGATGAATTAGACAAATGGATCTCCACAGCTACTGCGGGTAAGTCTACGTATCTTCCTTCCGTATCCCCCCAACCAAGACATCTCAGTGAGGCTGGTTGTGAGTATTAGCTGGTTCTATATGAGACACCTCAGTGTGCCTGGAAGTGAGTATGAGATGGTACTCTGATATACCTCTGTGTGGCTGGATGTGAGTATGAGATGGTACTCTGAGATACCTCAGTGTGGCTGGAAGTGAGTATGAGATGGTACTCTGAGATACCTCAGTGTGGCTGGAAGCGAGTATGAGATGGTACTCTGAGATACCTCAGTGTGGCTGGATGTGAGTATGAGATGGTACTCTGAGATACCTCAGTGTGGCTGGATGTGAGTATGAGCTGGTACTCTGAGATACCTCAGTGTGGCTGGATGTGAGTATGAGCTAGTACTCTATAGGACATCTCAGTGGCGCTGGATGTGAGTATGAGCTGGTTCTATATGAGACATCTCAGTGGTGCTGGATGTGAGTATGAGCTGGTTCTATATGAGACATCTCAGTTGCGCCTGATGTGAGTATGAGCTGGTTCTATATGAGACATCTCATTGGCGCTGGATGTGAGTATGAGCTGGTTCTATATGAAACATCTCAGTGGCACTGGATGTGAGTATGAGCTAGTAATCTATGAGATATCTCAGTACGTCTGGATAAGATATGAGCTGGTTTTATATGAAATACCTCCAGTGGCGTCGGAACAGGGGGACAAGGGGGCAGCATGCCCCCCCAAAATATGACAGTTGCAGGCGCTGGTGAGGAGGAGTGCTTACCTCCGTTACCTGCGGTGACTTGTTTTTTTTAAATAAAAAGGCTGCTTCCGCACAGCTGCAATGTGCTATGCTGTCCAAGCCGGCTCTTCACTGATGCATTACTAGGAGGAGGCGGGAATGTTCCAGCAGGCTCAACATGACCACACCTCCTCCCAGTAATGCATCAGTGAAGAGCCGGCTTAGACAGTGCACAGCGTAGCATGCTGTGGCTGTGCGGCAGCAGACTTTATTTAAAAGACAAGTCACCGCAGGTATTGGAGGTAAGCGCTCCCCCGCACTGGGGCTGGGGATTGGGGCGAGCGCCAATATGTATGTTTTTCTGCGTCCTGTCTCCCCCCCCCTTCCTCCCCAGCCTCAAAACATTCTGGCGCCCCTGGATACCTCAGCTTGGCTAGATGTGAGTATGGGCTGGTTCTATATGAGACAACTAAGTGTAGCTGGATGCGAGTATGAGCTGGTTCTATATAGACATCTCAGTGTGGTTAGATGTGAGTATGAGCTGATACTCTGAGACATCTCAGTGAGGCTTGATGTGAATAGAAGCTCTGTTTGAGCTGATAATATAAGGGGCATGGCTGCATGTTAGTATGAACTGGTACTCTGAGATACCTCAGTTTGGCTGATTGTGAGTATGAGCTGGTATTCCATGCGACATCACAGTGCAGCTGGATGTGAGTATGAGCTGGCTCTATATTACATATCACAGTGCGGCTGGATGTGAGTATGAGCTGGTTCTATATGATATATCACAGTGTGGCTAGACATGAGTATGAGTTGGTACTCTATGAGATATCTCTGTGTGTTTGGACGTGAGTATGAACTTGTTCTATATGAAACATCTCAGTGTGGTTGGATGTGAGTATGAGCTGGTGCTCTATGAGATATCTCTGTGTGGTTGGATGCGAGTATCAACTAGTACCCTATGAGCTATCTCAGTGTTGCTGGATGTGAGTATGAGCTGGTTCTATATGAGACATCTCAGTATGGCTGGATGTATGAGCTGGTACTCTGAGATACCTCAATGTGGCTAGATATGATATGAGTATGAGTTAGTACTCTATGAGATATCTCTGTGTGGCTGGATGTGAGTATGAGCTGGTACTCTGAGACATCTCAGTGAGGATGGATGTGAGTATTAGCTGGTTCTATATGAGACACCTCAGTGTGGCTGGAAGTTAGTATGAGATGGTACTCTGAGATACCTCAGTGTGGCTGGAAGTGAGTATGAGATGGTACTCTGAGATACCTCAGTGTGGCTGGATGTGAGTATGAGATGGTACTCTGAGATACCTCAGTGTGGCTGGATGTGAGTATGAGATGGTACTCTATGAGACATCTCAGTGGGGCTGGATGTGAGTATGAGCTAGTACTCTGAGACATCTCAGTGGCGCTGGATGTGAGTATGAGCTGGTTCTATATGAGACATCTCAGTGGTGCTGGATGTGAGTATGAGCTGGTTCTATATGAGACATCTCAGTGGCGCTGGATGTGAGTATGAGCTAGTAATCTATGAGATATCAGTACGGCTGGATAAGATAAGAGCTGGGTTTATATGAGATACCCCCAGTGGCGTCGGAACAGGGGGGGCAGCATGCCCCCCCCCCATAAAAAAAAAAATATGACAGTTGCAGGCGCTGGTGAGGGGGAGTTCTTACCTCCGTTACCTGCGGTGACTTGTTTAAAAAAAAAAAGTCTGCTGCCACACAGCCGCAGCGTGCTATGCTGTCCAAGCCGGCTCTTTACTAATGCATTACTAGAGGGAGGCGGGGATGTTCCAGCAGGCTCAACATGGCCACACCTGCTCCCAGTAATGCATTAGTGAAAAGCCGGTTTGGACAGCGCACAGCGTAGCACGCTGCGGCTGTGCGGCAGCAGACTTTATTTAAAAGACAAGTCACCGCAGGTATTGGAGGTAAGCGCTCCCCCCGCACTGGGGCTGGGGATTGAGGCGAGCGCCAATATATATATTTTTCTGCGTGTCCCCCCGCCTCAAAACATTCTGGCGCCCCTGGATACCTCAGCGAGGCTAGATGTGAATATGGGCTAGTACTTTGGGGTCTGATTTGTTAAGCCTGGTGAAGTGAATCCTTTTGTGGAGTGCGCATGCGCAGCAGGCTCAATGCGCGTACACACCCCGGGAGCCCAGTGAGATGCTATCAGCATCTCTGGGCTGCGATCTCCTCTGCCTGATTGACAGGCAGAGGTGGTCACAGGGCGGGAGGGAGCCTGCCAACGGCGTCAGAACAACGTTGGCAGGGCGCGGTCGGGACAACGCAGTCGTGTACGGACCACTGTGAGGGGCGGGTCGCAGTTGAGGTGTAACATCACTCACAGCCGCTGAGACCCGGAATGCTGTGAGTAGCCACCTGCTACCGAGCAGGAACTGTGCAGGCAGGGAGCTACTCACCAGGTGCAAAAGCATCACCACCGTGCGATGGTTTTGCACCCTTCTGTCCGGGTGGGGGGTGGGGGGGGGGCAGAGTCAGACATGCGAGGAGGACTGGCCCTGTGCTGGGCGTCCCCACGCATGTCTGAGTAACTATTTGTAGATGTGCTGTCAGCTCCAGACTGTCATTTCTGTTACGTCCTAGAGGATACTGGGGTCCATTTAATACCATGGGGTATAGACGGGTCCACTAGGAGCCATGGGCACTTTAAGAATTTTTTAGTGTGGCCTGGCTCCTCCCTCTATGCCCCTCCTACAAGACTCAGTTTAGACAATGTGCCCGGAGGAGCCGGTCACGCTGAAGGAAGCTCCTGAAGAGTTTTTTGCATTTATTTTCTATGTTTGTTGTTTTCATGCAGGGCTGGTTGGCACCAGCCAGTCTGCTTCGTGGGACTTGGGGGGGGGGGGGGGGCGTTCCCCGCTCCCCGCTGACAGGAAACTGAGCTCCTGAGGGACCTATTTGCAAACCCCACCACGGCGAGCGTGCAGTCCCGCAGCACGCCGCCACCCCTAACAGAGCCAGAAGAATGAAGAGTGGTGAGTACCGAGTGCTAGTCGGGCACCGGCCATTATGGCGGCATGAGGGTATGGAGGCGCACGGCTTCTACACATGCGGAATGTGTCTCCGGACACAGTACACAACTGCGTCCCTGTACACTTTACACAGTACCCACACTGGCACAATAGCCTAAAAACGGTTCTATCTATTCTAAGCACCAGATTCCTCGGCCAGTATAAAAAAAGCGGGAAGACCGCACGGCATTGCAGGGGCGGGTCTTCACTATGAGAGGATCCAGCAGCTCATTAGCGCCATTTTCCCTCTGCAGTGGACACAGACGCTGACAGGACAGGGACGCGCAGCTCCTCCAGTGTGACTCCAGATTACCTCAGCAGTGCCAGGGGGTCATAGCAGGGGAGGAGCGATTATTGGTGTGCTAAGTCCCCTATCAGTTACTTAGTCTGCTACCAGGCTAAGCTTGGCATTAGTGATAAGGGCACGGTGGGGGCTGGCTCCAAACAACTCTGTGTCTTTGTGGGTTAATTGTGCTTAAACTTTCCTGTGTGTGTGTGTTCTGTCACATTACATTATGTCAGGCACAGTGTGTGTCTTGTACAGCAGAGTGTTTCTCTTCACCAAGGGGCTCGCTACTGCATACTCAGGGTTCACAGGCTAGCGGGGCTGGACCGGAATAGGTTAATTCTCTTAAGGGAATGATCTCAACTCTTTCTACAAAATTGTCACGCAATTAGAAATACACACAATACTTAAAACAGACTGTGGATGAGTTTATGAACAGAGACTCAGTACCCAAGACGGCGTCTCAGTCCCCTCCCATTTGTCCGCAAAAGTGATCTCTCGCCCATATCCTGCAGTCTGACGCTGACAGGTCAGACATAGAGGAGGGAGAGATGTACTCAGTGGGGGGGATGCAGCTCTGTCACAGGGAATAGAGGCTCTTATAGAGGCTATCAGAGATGTTCTGCATGTTCCTGATAAGGCGTCAGAGGAGTGTGAGGAATCTTACTTTAATGTAAAAAGAAGTCCTCAGTCATTTGCGTCAAAAGAATTGAATACCCTGTTTGAAGAACAATGGGATAATCCTGATAAGTTTCAGATCCCTAAAATGTTGCCCTCATCTTTTCCTTTGCCTATGGAGGATAGGAAAAAATGGGAAATTCCACCGATAGTGGATGCATCAGTCTCTAGGCTGTCACGTAAAATTGTATTACCTTTTCCTGGTGCAGCCTCCCTGAAAGATACTGCTGATTGTAAAATTGAGACTACACTCAAATCATTGTACACAGCTGCTGGGGTGGCCCAAAGACCCACTATTGCATGTGCGTGGATCACTAAAGCCATTGCTAAATGGTCAGGTAACCTAATTGAGGGGTTAGATTCCTTATCTAGGGGGGATGTTGCCTTACTCCTGCAGCATATACAGGACTCTGCGAACTTTATGGTGGAAGCCATAAAGGAAATAGGCGTGCTTAACGCCCGCACCACCGCTATGGCAGTGTCGGCACGCAGGGGCTTGTGGCTACGCCAGTGGACTGTTGGCGCGGATTCCAGGAAAGGCGTAGAAGGCCTACCATTCACAGGAGAGGCCTTGTTCGGAGATGAATTAGACAAATGGATCTCCACAGCTACTGCGGGTAAGTCTACGTATCTTCCTTCCGTAGCCCCCCAACCAAGAAGACTTATTTAGCTTCTAAGTTACAGTTCTTTCGGACGGCCAAGTTCAAGGGCAAATCCAGAGGTGCTTCTACATCCTCCAGCGGCGCAAGAGGTAAAGCACGCAAACCAGCAACAGCAGGTGCTCAGGAACAGAGCTCAGGCTCTGCTTCCTCAAAGACTTCAGCATGACGGTGGACCACAATGCCTGGAAGGCTGTCAGGTAGGAGCACACCTACAATTCTTCAGTCAGATCTGGTCAAATTTGTGCCAGGATCCCTGGGTCATAAATCTTATTTCCCAGGGCTACATACTGGAGTTCCAAGAGCTCCCTCCTCACAGATTCTTCAAATCAGGCTTGCCAGTTTCACAAGAGGCAAGTGTAACTTTACAACATGCTATCCAAAAACTGGTACACACTCACGTCATTGTTCCAGTTCCACCTCATCAGTTAAACAAGGGGTACTATTCCAACTTGTTTGTAGTACCGAAACCGGACGGTTCGGTAAGACCAATTTTGAACCTCAAGTCGTTGAACCCGTACTTAAAAGTGTTCAAATTCAAGATGGAGTCTCTAAGAGCGGTGATCTCAGGTCTGGAAGAGGGGGAATTCCTAGTATCTCTGGATATCAAGGATGCGTACCTTCACATTCCAATTTGGCCGCCTCATCAGGCTTACCTACAATTTGCACTGCAGGACTGTCACTACCAGTTCCAGGCCCTGCCATTTGTGCTCTCCATGGCATCAAGGGTGTTCACCAAGGTGATGGCAGAGATGATGTTTCTACTCTGGAAACAGGGAGTGAACATAATTCCGTACCTGGACGATCTCCTGATAAAAGCACCGTCCAGGGAAAGGTTGCTGGACAGCATTGCTCTCTCAACCAAACATCTCCAGGCTCATGGGTGGATTCTGAACCTTATGAAATCTCACCTAGAGTCAACACGGAGGCTCCCATTCCTGGGAATGATACTGGATACGGCAGGGCCGGCTCCAGGCATGTTCAAATAGAGCGGCTGCGCGGGGCGCTACCCTTAATGGGCGCCGCACGCTGCCACCGCCATATTCCTGCCTGGAGCCAGCCTTCAGTGTCCCGGCCCCGGCCGCTTGTGCGCGCCCTATGCAGCGCGCTGTGCGGCGTCAGACGCTGGCGCCACGCAGCGCGCACACAGGAGTTTTGATCCGTTCGCCCGCGCCCACAGCAGGACTCCTCCCGGCTCTCAGCACCGCAGGTATTGTGACCTGTGAGTAAATATCTGGAACTGTGGGGTCATAGCTGCTCTGTGGGGGCATTTATGTTTCTGGCACTGGAGGCATTTATGTATCTGGCACTGTGGGGCATATCTGCACTGTGGGGGCATTTATGTATTTGGCACTGCGGGGGCATATCTGCACTGTGAGGGCATTTATGTTTCTGGCACTGGGGGCATTTATGTATCTGGCACTGTGGGGGCATATCTGCACTGTGGCGGCATTTATGTATTTGGCACTGTGGGGGGCATATCTGCACTGTGGGGGCATTTATGTTTCTGGCACTCGGGGCATGTATCTGGCACTGTGGGGGCATTTATGTTTCTGGCACTGGGGGCATTTATGTATCTGGCATTGTGGGGGCATATCTGCACTGTGAGGGCATTTATGTATCTGGCACTGTGGGGGCATATCTGCACTGTGGGGGGCATTTATGTTTCTGGCACTGGGGGCATTTATGTTTCTGGCACTGGGGGCATTTATGTATCTGGCACTGTGGGGGCATTTATGTTTCTGGCACTAGGGGCATTTATGTATCTGCCACTGTGGGGGCATTTATGTATCTGCCACTGTGGGGGCATTTATGTATCTGGCACTGTGGGGGCATTTATGTTTCTGGCACTGGGGGCATTTATGTATCTGGCACTGCGGGGACACTTATGTATCTGGCACTGTGGGGGCACTTATGTATCTGGCACTGTGGGGGCACTTATGTATCTGGCACTGTGGGGTCATTGATGTATCTGGCACTGTGGGGTCATTGATGTATCTGGCACTGTGGGGTCATTGATGTATCTGGCACTGTGGGGTCATTGATGTATCTGGCACTGTGGGGTCACTAAGGTATCTGGCACTGTGGGGTCATTTATGTATCTGGCACTGTGGGGGCACTTATGTATCTGGCACTGTGGGGGCACTTATGTATCTGGCACTGTGGGGGGCATATCTGCACTGTGTGGCCATTTATGTATCTGGCACTGCTGGGGGGCATGTCACGTGTATCTGGCACTGCTGGGGGGAAATGTCATGTGTAGCTGGCACTGCTGGGGGGCATGTCACGTGTAGCTGGCACTGCCGGGGAGCATATCATGTAGTGTTCCCGCTACGCGTCTATGGCTAGGCAATGTGTCTCGGTGCTCTGCCTGGCGCAATGTGTCTCAGTGCTCTACCTGGCGCAAAGTGTCTAACGTGCTCTGCCTGGCGCAAAGTGTCTAGGAGGTTCTACCTGGTGCACTGTGTATTAGCTGCACTACTGTGTGGTGTAATGCGAATTGCCACTATTATGTGGTCACGCACCTTCCCCACGAAGCAATGCCCCTAAATCTTTGCAGCGCGCCTTCGCGCGCACTGTCCATGCTTCGGCATGTTACAGTATGTACAGAATTTTGCCCTCCTAACTTAAAAATGTGCCCTCCTTGTGATCAGCACCCTGCCCTAAAACGTGAACACTATTATGTGTAGCTGGCACTGCTGGGGGGCATATTGTGTGTAGCTGGCACTGCTGTGGGGCATGTCATGTGTAGCTGGCACTGCTGCGGGGCATGTCATGTGTAGCTGGCACTGCTGCGGGGCATGTCATGTGTAGCTGGCACTGCTGGGGGGCATGTCATGTGTAGCTGGGGGGCATATCATGTCTATCTGGCACTGCACATTATGTGTATCTGGCACTATACTGGAGACATTGTGTGTAAGGAACACTACTGTGGCTGTTCTGTGTAATGCTGCTAATTGTGTGCGTAGAGGGGGTGTGAAAATATATTTATTTATAGTTTGATAATATGAAGTTACAAGGCCACACTCACTTTCTCCGGAGGCCACACCCACTTTTTCCGGAAGACGCGCGCATATGGTTTGGGGGGCGCCTTTAAATTTTCTCGCTCAGGGTGCTAGTAGGCTTGGAGCCGGCCCTGGGATACGGAGTCGCAGAAGGCATTCCTTCTGTTGGAAAAGACATTAGTGATCCAGTCAATGGTTCGGGATGTCCTGAAGCCAACCCGGATATCGGTACATCTATGCAATCGCCTTCTGGGGAAAATGGTGGCCTCTTTCGAAGCTCTTCAATACGGAAGGTTTCACGCAAGACCCTTCCAGCTTGATCTGTTGGACAAATGGTCAGGATCGCATCTTCACATGTACCAGATTATTCGTCTGTCGCCAAAAGCCAGGATCTCCCTTCTGTGGTGGCTACAGACTTCTCACCTCATCAAGGGTCGGAGGTTCGGAATTCAAAATTGGATTCTGTTAACCACAGACGCAAGCCTCAGAGATTGGGGAGCAGTCACTCAGGGGGTGCAGTTTCAAGGAAGATGGTTCAGTCAGGAAGTTGTCCTTCCAATCAACATTCTGGAACTCAGGGCCATATACAACGCCCTTCTGCAGGGCTCACATCTTCTTCAAGATCAGGCCATTCAGGTCCAGTGGGACAATGTGACGGCAGTAATGTACATAAACCGACAGGGTGGAATGAAAAGCAGAGCAGCAATGTCAGAGGTGTCAAGAATTCTCCTCTGGGCAGAGAGAAACGCTGTGGCGTTGTCAGCAGTCTTCATTCCAGTAGTAGATAACCGAGAAGCAGACTTCCTCAGCAGACACGACCTGCACCCGGGGGAATGGGGCCTTCACCCGGAGGTGTTCAGGTGCTTGACAAGTTGATGGGGATATCCACAGGTCGACATGATGGCCTCTCGTCTCAACAAGAAGCTCAAGCGGTATTGTTCCAGGTCGAGAGACCCACAGGCGGTGGTGGTAGACGCCCTGACGACTCCATGGGTCATCAGAGGGTGTACGTGTTTCCTCCACTTCCTCTGATCCCAAGAATTCTAAAGAGAATAAACAGGGAAAAGGTTCAAGCAATTCTAATTGCTCCGGACTGGCCAAGGAGGGCCTGGCAGGCGGACCTTCTGGAGATGCTCCTCGAAGATCCGTGGCCTCTTCCTACTTCCATGTCCAAAATCTGTACAGGCCCACTGTACTAGTTCGTTGGGTTCTTCCTGGGCGGCTGCCCGGGGTGTCTTGGCTTTACAGCTCTGCCGAGCAGCTACTTGGTCAGGTTAGAACACGTTTACTAAGTTCTACAAGTTCGATACTTTGGCCTTTGAGGACCTTCAGTTTGGTCAATCAGTTCTGCAGGAACCTCAGCACTCTCCCACCCGGTTTGGGAGCTTTGGTACATCCCCATGGTAATAAATGGACCCCAGTATCCTCTAGGACGTAAGAGAAAATAGGATTTTAATTACCTACCGGTAAATCCTTATCTCATAGTCCGTAGAGGATACTGGGCACCCGCCCAGTGCTTCGTTCTTCCTGCACTGTTACTTTGTTAAGTAATGTTGGTTCAGCCGTTGCTGTTCCTGTTTCAAGTTTGGTTAGCGTAGCTTTCCTCTTGTTGTGTGTGCTGGTTCGGAATCTCACCACTATCCTTATCTATCCTTCTCTCACAGTATGTCTGTCTCCTCGGGCACAGTTTCCTAGACTGAGTCTGGTAGGAGGGGCATAGAGGGAGGAGCCAGCCCACACTATCAAATTCTTAAAGTGCCTATGGCTCCGAGTGGACTTGTCTATACCCCATGGTACTAAATGGACCCCAGTATCCTCTACAGACTACTAGAAAAGGATTACCAGTAGGTAATTAAAATCCTATGTTTTCAAACCTGTTACATGGTAGTTTGGCTGGGACTTTATCTCCATGCACTTTATCACTTCACCAGGCTAAATAAATCTGCCCCTGAGTACTAAGCCTTGGAGAGATAGGAAGTGGACAAAGATAAATGGTGAAATGTACTAAACAGTGATAATTGTGGAGAAATGAGCGAGTGTAGAAGTTGCCCATGGCAACCAATCAACTGATCTTTATAAATTGAAAGTATGCAAATTAGAAATGTTACTTCAATGCTGATTGGTTGCCATGGGCAACTTCTCCACTGGCTCACTTCTCCACTCTTTTTACTGCTTAGTACATACCCCCTAAAGTACCAGCCAATCAGATCTTAATTGCCATGTTACAGGCTGTACAGGGTCAGATGTAACATGTGCAGAGAGAGTTAGATTTGGGTGGGGTGTGTTCAAACTGAAATCTAAATTGCAGTGTAATAATAAAGCAGACAGTATTTACCTCGCACAGAAACAATATAACCCACCCAAATCTAACTCTCTCTGCAGATGTTATATCTGCCCCACCTGCAGTGCACATGGTTTTACCCATTAGCTAACAAATTTGCTGCTAAAATTGTTGTCCTGCGATCACATAGTCGCCGCCCAAGGGGAGTGTATATTCGCCATGCAAGTGTGCGATCGCATGTGTATGCCGAGCTGCAGAGCCAGCCCTAACCAATATAATGCCCCAGGCAAGATTTTGGCTGGTGCCCCCTAGCACAGAGACTAGTTCCACCTCTGACCATGTACCCCTTTCCCAGCACCATCACCCCTCACCCATAGCAGTCCTCATTTTGGTGCTCCTACCCCCTATACTTTATTTTAAATAGGGACAGTGTGCACATTCGGTGCATGTTCTTGCTGGGAAGGGGCATGGCCACACAATAATTCCACCAGTTGAAATTACGCTGCACAGCACTGCAACTTTATTCACATTATATCATATTGTCTCTTATTCACGTGACATCACACAATAGTACCACGTTACTCCTCACAGTAGTGCCCCTTATTCACATTACACCACACCATATTGCTCTTTATTCACATTAGACCACACAGTAGTGCTCTTTCTATATGTTTCGCCACCAAGTACTGTAGTACACCTTATACACATAATGACGCACATTAGTAATGCATTTCATATGCAGATAGAGCTGCAGTCACACACAGAATATAGGCATGCTGCATATCATTTTAATCAGCAGAAGCAGCTTGTGGCCCTAGACATTTGCCTAGTTTGCCTATGCCTAGAGCCGGCTCTGCCGAGGTGCTAAAAACCCTCCATCAGCGGACAGCTGCAAATCCATTCACACCTCACTCACCACTGAATGGTTTTTACCACTGTGTGCAGTCTGTGCGCAGCCCAGGTCTTACTCCTACAGTGTGATGAGAACAGGCTGATCGGGGCCTGAGCTGACGTCACACACCCTCCCTGAAACACTTGGGCACGCCTGCGTTTTTCCTGACACTCCCAGAAAATGGTCAGTTCTCACCCACAAACGGCCTGAACCATGCGAATGGGTGTGCGATTAGAATGTCACACCGGCCGGCGATGCATGTTTGGCGACGCACTTGCGCATTGCGATACATATGCATGCACAGTTAATCGTTGACCGCCCACTTGCGAAAACGCACAGCAGCGATCAGGTCTGAATCACCCCCTATATTCCCTACCACATGTACACACACACACATTCACACTAGCGTTCATTTTGTTGGGAGCCAATTCACATACCAGTATATTTTGGATTGTGGGAGGAAACCGGAGCACCCGGAGGAAACCCACGCAAGTACGAGGAGAATATACAAACTCCACACAGTTAGGGCCATGATGAGAATTGTACCTATGACCTCAGTGCTGTGAGGCAGTAATGCTAACCATTACACCATCCGTGCTGCCCTATGATGCATCTCAATGTGGCTGAATGTGAGTACGAGCTGATTCTATATGAAGTGTCAGTACACGTGTGACAGTATGTGAGTAAAAGCTGGTGTACTATAATTCCTCTTAGATTGGCTGGATGGGAGTATGGCCAGGTACCCTATGAGGCATCTCAGTGTGTTTGCATACCTCCCAACTGTCCCAATTTTTGCGGGACAGTCCCGCTGTGGGGGGGGGGGGGGGGGGGGGGGAATTTGGGAGGCTTAAGCACTCCCTGTCCTGCTTAGCAGAGCAGCGGTGAATAGACGCTGCACCCCCTTTTCCATAGGCCACGTCCCTTTTCGGGAGCGTGCGCGGCTTCGCCGCGCATGTGTCCCGCTTACGGCAAAGGCAAAGTTGGGAGGTATGTGTTTGGATGTGAGTATGAGCTGGTACGCTATGAAACCTGACTCAGTGTTACAGGATGTGAGTATGAGCTGGAACTCTTTGAGACCGGGCTTAGGGGGTCATTCCGAGTTGATCGCTCGCTAGCTAGTTTTAGCAGCCATGCAAACGCTATGCCGCCGCCCACTGGGGAGTGTATTTTAGCTTAGCAGAAGTGCGAACGCTTGTGCAGCCGAGCTCTGCAAAAACAGTTTGTGCGGTTTCAGAGTAGCTCTGAACCTACTCAACGCTTGCGATCACTTCAGCCTATTCGTGTCCGGATTTGACGTCAGACACCCGCCCAGCGAACGGCCAGACATGCCTGCGTTTTTTCAGACACACCTGCGTTTTTGCAAACACTCCCTGAAAACGGTCAGTTGACACCCAGAAACGCCCCCTTCCTGTCAATCTTCTTGCGGCTGTCAGTGCGACTGAAAACTTTGCTAGAACCTGAGCACAACCACAAAGAGCTTTGCACCCGTACATCGCGCGTGCGCTTTGCGGACCATACGCATGCGCATAAATGCCGTTTTTTTTCACCTGATCGCTGTGCTGCGAAAATCGTCAGCGAGCGATCAACTCGGAATGACCCCCTTAGTGTGACAGTATGTGAGTATGAGCTAGTACTCTTTGAGACCGGGCTTAGTGTGACAGGATGTGAGTATGTGCTAGTACTTTATGAGACATCTCAGTGTGACAGGATGTGAGTATGTGCTAGTACTTTATGAGACATCTCAGTGTGACAGGATGTGAGTATGAGCTGGTACTCTATGAAACCTGACTCAGTGTTACAGGATATGAGTATGAGCTGGTACTCTTTGAGACCTGGCTTAGTGTGACAGGATGTGAGTATGAGCTGGTACTTTATGAAACCTGACCCAGTGTGACAGGATGTGAGTATGAGCTGGTACTCTATGAAACCTGACTCAATGTGACAGGATGTGAGTATGAGCTGGTACTTTATGAAACCTGACTCAGTGTGACAGAATGTGAGTATGAGCTGGTACTCTATGAAACCTGACCCAGTGTGACAGGATGTGAGTATGAGCTGGTACTTTATGAAACCTGACCCAGTGTGACACGACGTGAGTATGTGCTAGTACTCTATGAAACCTGACTCAGTGTGACAAGATCTGAGTATGAGGTGGTACTCTATGAGACCTGGCTTAGTGTGGCAGGTGGTAATCTATGAGACATCTAAGTGAAAGCTTTGAAGCAAATTGTATCCTGTAATCTATAAACATGTCCTAATGTTGTTGGATGTGAGTATAAGCTGATTCCTAATGAGACCATATAGCATACATGTGATGAGTTGATACCGTATGTGACATCTCAGTATGGCTTAATGTGAGTATGAGCTGGTACTTCATGACACATGGTAATGTGGCTGATGTGAGTATGACCTGCTAATCTTTAAAAATGTGTTAATATGGTTACATGTGATTATAAGATGGTACTAAATAAACATTTCCTATAGTGGCTGGATTTCTGGGCTTGTTCTGTACAAATATCTAAATGTTGCTGGACATGAGTATGACTGTAGGTTGGATGTGAGTGTGAGCTGGTAATCAATTAACATAAGCAGGTATGCTATGAGGCATCTCAGTGTTGTTGGACTTAAGTATGAGCTGGTATTTCATGACACATATCTTAATATGGCTAGATGTGAGTATGAGCGAGCACTCAAACACATCTTAATGTGGCTGGACGTGAGTATGAGCTGATACTAAATAAACATGTCTTAATGTGTCTGGATGTGAGTATGGCACTCAATAGAACATGTCTCAATGTAGTTACATGTAAGTATGAGCTGGAACTCTAAACATATCTTGGTGAAAGATACATTTGAGTATGAGTGGGTGTTTAGTAGAGCATTAGAGCATGAACTTGAATGCATATCTTAATGTAACTTATCTCAATGTACCTGTCAGTGCTATAATGCAGTAAATGTTGCTACCCAGCTCTGTTCCTCCTCTTATGCCTTGCCCCTTGCCCCCACTAATACTGTGTGAGCGCATGATCTATGTGGACCTGTCACTAGCATTTGTATTATTAAATTATAAGGAGTGAATACAATGTAACACAATCAAAAGGAAGAATCCATCAGCAATTAAAGGGACATCAAGGCTTGGAATTCTTAAGCCAAATTCAAGGAATGTGTTTTGTACAAGAGTGTTCCTTAGTCGCCCCCTATTGGTTGAAAAGAAAATGTATTTTACGTTTAAGTAGAGAAATTGTGAAGGTAAAGTTTTGGTAACAGTGATTCAGTATTACTAAGAAATTATACACTGCAACTCTTACATTGAAAAATGATAGTAGGACGATTGAATAATGGACATGTTATTTTAATTATTCAATTATTTAGAAGTATAATATTTTATTTTGTTCTGATTTTAATTTGAACATAGCTATCCTTTTTTAATTTGGTGGGTTTTAAAAAGAAAAGAAAAAGGTTTTTGATATCGAGCATTCATTTCTTATATTTTCTTAATTACAGGGTTACCAGATCCCCAAAGGCTGGAGCGTTATGTACAGCATCAGGGACACCCATGAAACCGCAGCCATTTACCAGAATTCCGAATCCTTCGACCCAGATCGGTTCAGTGTGGAAAGAGATGAAGGGAAAGCTAGCAGATTCAATTATATTCCATTCGGAGGTGGGGTCCGAAGCTGTATTGGCAAAGAATTGGCACAAGTCATACTCAAGATTCTTACCATAGAGCTTGTTAGTACTGCCAAGTGGGAGCTGGCCACCCCAAGTTTCCCCAAAATGCAGACTGTCCCCATTGTGCACCCCGTAGATGGACTCCAGCTCTTCTTCCGATTTTTTAATTCTAATGACAGTGACACAGGGTCAAAGAAATGATGATTTCTATATCCTTGCTGAAGAACCCTCACCGCTTCTAACACTTATTTTTTTATTATTTAATTCAGGATTCCCGAAAGGGTGTCTGTACTATCTGTAATGTAGGTAAAAAGAGATTATATTATTTATAATGTAATATTTATATGTCAATTAGTTATTTAAAAAAAAAAAAAGATGTGGGTGATAAATTATAAAACACAAAAAAATTGAGATTTAATGATGTGCATTTTGTTTTGGAGGCAGTTCCATAATATACACTAATTATATTAGACAGTATTAATCTTTGTAATGACAATTCTGAAATCTGTAATATCTGCCTTAAACAAATTCATTTCTAATGTCAACCTTTGCAGTCGTTCAGTTAAAATCTGGCAGGGAGAGTGTGACAGTAGTGACAGTTGGGTGCTATGTACTAAAAGGTATCCGGATGATAGATCGACAATGTATTGGTCAACAGCTAATATGTCGCTACATATGGTCGACATGCATTAGGCTGACATTTATAAAGGTCGACAGGTTCAAAAGGTCAACTTGACAATGACTGACACACAAATGGTCGACCCATAACCTATGGTGAGTGAAGCGAGCCACCTTGCCCGAACAATGGCGAGCGTCTACGTTTGTACTGATGGTTTTTACATGAAATATACAAGATTTGGACGAGAAAACATGTGTTGACCATTTTTGCGTTGACCGTTGTCGTGTTAATTTTGACCCCATCAACCTTATGTATCTGTCGACTTTAACCTTTGTTGACCTTTCATATGTTGAGTTTTTGTACCTGGTGACCAAATCCATGTCGACCATTTGGTGCCAACCTTTTGACTGTCGACCATATCACTGTCGATCTGTTATACCACACCCGCACTAAGAAGAGGTATCTTGTCAGTACACAAGCTATGTGCCAGCTGCAGTATTCACAGAGATAATCCTGAGTGATTGTTGTACAGCAATTTCCTCCTGCTTCCAGTCGCTGATGAACACTGATAGGCAATTCAAAAACAAAACAGGGGCCTCATTCAGAGATAAACACCAACCTGATTTTTCTGCAGTTGAGCGATTATTGGCTTACTGTGCGTGCGTCTAAAGGTGCCCATACACCTAAAGATTTATCTTCCAATCCGGCTGGTTGGAACGAAAATCTGGTAATATATTGGAGCTAATGACAGTTGACCATTTGAAATGGTCGTCATTTGCTCCCATCCATGTCATTTGTGCCCATCCATTACCAGATTTTCGTTCCAACCAGCCAAATTGGAAGAAAAATCTTTAGGTGTATGGGCACCTTAAGTCACGTGCGGCTGCAGCATTTGCATATTTTTGCAGTCACTGCGTACATATTGGCAGCTGCGGCACATTACTGTACATCGCTGAATCAGGCCCAGAAATCGGTGATAAATTGCTGTGAACACACTCAGTGCACCAGGTAACAGTCACATACCACAGCTGTACTTTATCGCAGAACATTAAAAGCTGGGGAAAGTCGTTCTTGATGGCAAATAGAGGAGAGTAAAATCCCATTGTGAAATCCTCTAATTAAACACATTATATATTCATGGGAAGATATCTGCAGAGATTTTACAGGCTGAATTTTAAAACCAATATGTCTGTAGAAAAATCTCCAGTGTGACGCTGACCCAAAGCGTGATCCAAAACCACCTGGGCTGGATGATATCCCACATATGCATGCGTAACACAGTGTACATTGGATGTGCTGGCAGAGTGGGGACAGGGTATGTTAGGATGTACAGTAACAGAGCTGTTCATGGGAATAAATATATTTAATGGATATACGGAATGCAATGATCCCACAAGCTTCCCTGGTGGCAACACATGGAAACAATATCTATACAATAAAAAGACACTCGTACTAAAATTTTATACTGGAATGTAATGCGGGAATTTGCATGGGCATCTAGAATGATATGCAATGGCACAGCATATAGAGTGCCACTTGGCATTGGGTGACTTGCATGCCACCACAATAGGTAGAAAATGTATACGTGTTGGCATGTTCTCTGAACCCCGGGCACAAGATGTATATCTTCTGCACAAACCTACACATCACACTGCCCTGTGGGAAGGAGCTAGAACCAGTGCTGGTGCCATGTACAGTATTACCTATCATTTCATCAGTAGGTCTGTTCTAGAGGGGAGATTCCGGGCACTTGTAATCACCGCTTTGCATTTGCCTGCCATGTTTTCCAGATTCACCATAAATGCAACAAGTTCTACTTGTTTCCTTTTTTGCTTTACTAAATAGGGATTGATCTATTAATGTCTGCAGTTTGTCCACATCTGCTATTGGGTCACACACGCTGCCAGGGAGGGATCTGGTAATACAGACAATTATGTAGATACTTCGCTAAACATAGATTTCTCCTGCTACAACCTTAGATAAGATACTATAAAGATGCCTTAGTCATGCAGAACTGTACCTGCATGTTTTTATCTTCATAAATAGGCCCCATAGTGCCTTGTTCACTGTGTACAGAGCCGTTTTCCCGTTGTGCTACTCATGGACAGAGCAGTAGAGAGATGTGTAACGGAACCTGGCCCGGAATCAGTGTAGTGCAATCTGTCAGCTCCAGTCTGAAGCTGTCAGTCATTATGCTTGTTCCCGTGTCATCTTTGCCAACATGTGTCACGTCTGCTGCTGAGTGAGCTGGAAACAGAATGCCCATGAGAGTATAGCACATTAGGAGGCTTGGTGACCCGGTGGACACAGGGTTGGCAAATGCATTGTGGGGAGATGTCAGAAAGCCCAATGGGAAGGTTCTCACAGGCTGTTTGCTCTTAATACATATGGGCAGTTGTCTAAGAAAATTCTCTAATAACATATTTTAGTTGTCGGATTGTCTATTTTTTTAAGTCTATGCAAAATGATGAACAGCTATAACAGATAAAAGAGATTTATATAAAATGGTGCTGTAGTATATATTGCGGCGGAGAGATTTATTTATTTCTAGGTTATCAGCTAGGAGATGTGAAACAGACTTTAACTAAAATATGGTAGCATATAGTAAGCACTGAACAAATTAATTCTGTGAGTATATAGCGTTGTTCTGACATTCCTGACTGTATGAAAGATATTAGATAAATGTTCTGCTACTTTTTCAGCCTTGTGAAATATTCCTGAAAGACTCCACACCGGAGTGTGCACTGCAAAGCTCCTTAAATAGGACACAGCATTTAATTGTTAAAAGATCAAACCCTTTTATTTCTACCATTTCTGTAACATTCACTGGTGGCAGCTACTAATCTGGTGCATCCTAAACCAGCTAGTAATTACCTAACCGTGTACAATACAACCTGTTATTTTTATATTAAAGTTCTCCTGTGTTTATTTATTTATTTATTTATTTTTACAAATGTCTTAATGCACGTATGTATAACAGGGTGCAACAAGAAGTAGAAGCCACTTTCTGGTTTATTTCTGTGTTCTTACTCCGTATTCTTCTATCATAAGACAGAGATGTTCCTTGTTTTTGCTTGAGAAACAAAACAGCTATGTGGGTCTTCCTAATGCACAATGGAAACAATTATACAGGAATAAACAACTCTGTCTGATGATATAAATACATGGCTGAAGCACAAAACAAGCCAAAAACACAAACATGTATATAGTAAAAATGGCAGCATGATAACTGCAAGATACAAATGATCAAAACGAATAGATTTCTGTATAACCTGTTATTATACTGAGGAGCATATTTATCATGTATCCAGTTTTAGACCTGATAACTGTAATTTTTTTTATCAATGCTATTCGCGTCAATAAGAAATATCTCTCAAAGAGAGCCCGTCCCTGCAATCTGTTTGGAGTGAAGTGACTGCATCTTCACTCTATAGCAGTGGTCATGGAACAGGGGTAAATTACCCCAAATGGGGTAAAAATTAAATTCCTGGGGGTAATGGACGGTCACGCTGCCGAGACATGTCCGGCTCGAGATGTGACGTGCTGATGTCACACCGCGCTCCCTCCTACCTGCGCTGTGCTCCTGGCCACCCTGTGCTGTGTTTCTGGCCGTGATGTGATGTGCTGATATCACACAGCGCTCCCTCACGTCCGCCCTGCGCTGTCCCGTCCTCCCGCCCATGTCCCGCCAACCCACACAGAGGACTTGAAGTGTTCTGTGGCTGACCGCTGACGGAGTTCCGCAGGATCAGACAGTGGCCCACATAACAGTGGGAAATTCCCACTGACATTACTGAGGTGAGGATGTGACCATCTGTCTCCTAAAAGTCGTTTGCCTTCCCCCCTCATCCATCTTTCTTACATTCATTCTGGTGTTTTGGGGAGAAAGTGTTAATTAACCCATTCATTGCCAAAAAATAATTGGCGTAAATAATAAAAAAATGAAAAAAATAAAACTAATTTTATATATATATATATATATATATATATATATATATATATATACACTGCTCAAAAAAATAAAGGGAACACTAAAATAACACATCCTAGATCTAAATGAATGAAATATTCTTATTAAATACTTTGTTCTTTACATAGTTGAATGTGCTGACAACAAAATCACACAAAAATGATCAATGGAAATCAAATTTATTAACCCATGGAGGTCTGGATTTGGAGTCACCCTCAAAATTAAAGTGGAAAAACACACTACAGGCTGATCCAACTTTGATGTAATGTCCTTAAAACAAGTCAAAATAAGGCTCAGTAGTGTGTGTGGCCTCCACGTGCCTGTATGACCTCCCTACAACCCACACAAGTGGCTCAGGTAGTGCAGCTCATCCAGGATGGCACATCAATGCGAGCTGTGGCAAGAATGTTTGCTGTGTCTGTCAGCGTAGTGTCCAGAGCATGGAGGCGCTACCAGGAGACAGGCCAGTACATCTGGAGACGTGGAGGAGGCCGTAGGAGGGCAACAACCCAGCAGCAGGACCGCTACCTCCGCCTTTGTGCAAGGAGGAACAGGAGGAGCACTGCCAGAGCCCGGCAAAATGACCTCCAGCAAGCCACAAATGTGCATGTGTCTACTCAAACGATCAGAAACAGACTCCATGAGGATGGTATGAGGGGCCGACGTCCACAGGTGGGGGTTGTGCTTACAGCCCAACACCGCGCAGGACATTTGGCATTTGCCAGAGAACACCAAGATTGGCAAATTTGCCACTGGCGCCCTGTGCTCTTCACAGATGAAAGCAGGTTCTCACTGTGCACATGTGACAGACATGACAGAGTCTGGAGACGCCAAGGAGAATGTTCTGCTGCCTGCAACATCCTCCAGCATGACTGGTTTGGCAGTGGGTCAGTAATGGTGTGGGGTGGCATTTCTTTGGGGGGCCGCACAGCCCTCCATGTGCTCGCCAGAGGTAGCCTGACTGCCATTAGGTACCGAGATGAGATCCTCAGACCCCTTGTGAGACCATATGCTGGTGTGGTTGGCCCTTGGTTCCTCCTAATGCAAGACAATGCTAGACCTCCTGTGGCTGGAGTGTGTCAGCAGTTCCTGCAAGACGAAGGCATTGATGCTATGGACTGGCCCGCCCGTTCCCCAGACCTGAATCCAATTGAGCATATCTCGGACATCATGTCTCGCTCCATCCACCAACGCTACGTTGCACCACAGACTGTCCAGTAGTTGGCGGATGCTTTAGTCCAGGTCTGGGAGGAGATCCCTCAGGAGACCATCAGCCACATCATCAGGAGCATGCCCAGGCATTGTAGGGAGGTCATACAGGCACATGGAGGCCACACACACTACTGAGCCTCATTTAGACTTGTTTTAAGGACATTACATCAAAGTTGGATCAGCCTGTAGTGTGTTTTTCCACTTTAATTTTGAGGGTGACTCCAAATCCAGACCTCCATGGGTTAATAAATTTGATTTCCATTGATAATTTTTGTGTGATTTTGTTGTCAGCACATTCAACTATGTAAAGAACAAAGTATTTAATAAGAATATTTCATTCATTCAGATCAAGGATGTGTTATTTTAGTGTTCCCTTTATTTTTTTGAGCAGTGTATATATAGAATTCCAAAAAAGACAGCGGCACTCGAGGGTTTGAAAAAGGAAAAATGTATTGAAAAGCGTTTACATGAAGCCGACGTTTCGGGGCTCACATGCCCCTTTGTCAAGGTGTGTAACAAATACGAAGTGTACAAACATACCTTATATCCCGAAGAAGCCCGCCAGTGCGTGGTGCGCGGCCGGAGACGCGACGGACCCGCCGTACTTCCGGTCGCGACGTGATGACCTCACTACTGATGCGTCTGTTGCGATGGCAACCAAGACGCCGCTGCTCGATGCAGAAAACGGTGACGTGACGTGAACAGTGTCTGTGGAAGACGTGAATGTGAATGAGAGGAGAAACTGTAGCCACACCACCATGGAGACCCTCCACCAATAAAGGACGTGGTTCAACAAGACATGTCTAGGGTCATGGCAACACTTAAAGGGTATAGGAACCAGACATTAATGGATGCTGGTGGAGGGTCTCCATGGTGGTGTGGCTACAGTCTCCGGCCGCGCACCACGCACTGGCGGGCTTCTTCGGGATATAAGGTATGTTTGTACACTTCGTATTTGTTACACACCTTGACAAAGGGGCATGTGAGCCCCGAAACGTCGGCTTCATGTAAACGCTTTTGAATACATTTTTCCTTTTTCAAACCCTTGAGTGCTGCTGTCTTTTTTGGAATTCTGCATCATCACTTCAGAAGGCACCGAGGTTAGAGATACAAGTCAGGAGAGTGCCAGTCCATTTGGGAATATATATATATATATATATATATATATATACATATATACACACACACATACACACACTATATCAGAAATGCCATCTAAACAGTGATAACCAGTATACAGTATATGTACAATAATATATGATTTCCTTCCTTTCAAATCAAGGGGGTAACGTCTGCGTATCTAAATATATTTTGGGGTAAAAGTTAAAAAAGTTCCCTGACCCATGCTCTATAGGACTCCAGTGCACTACTACGGATTCAAGGTCCCGCTGACCACGTATGTGCCACGGCCAGTGCCAGAGGAATTTTCGCAAAATGTAGCCCATAAGTTACAATGGGTTATCACCATCTTCAGATGCCGGGGACCACTGGAGACTGCAGTTTCTGTTGAAAATGGAAGGATCGTGGCAGATATGGAGAAAATCTGCTGTGGTCTCTACATGGTACATTTGGGGGATACTTAATATTTTAAGGTATTCCCCCCCTCCCCCCAAAACATCTGGAATATTCTGCAAATATTATCTGATAAATAAGCTTCTTAATATGAAAAATAGTGATGGTGATATAGAATACCTCCCAGCTGTCCTGAGTCCCATAACGCGACCAGAACTTTCATCCTGATTTGCAGGGAATTGGGAGGAATTTCCCTTCCACACACAGCGGAGACAGGCGCTTCCAGTATGTGTAACATAAGGACGGTGAAAAATCTACAGTATAACAGCGTCACACCTATAGCTTGCTGCAGCCACGCCCCCTGGTGGGTATTTTTTTTACAGGTCACAGATATCTACAGTTACTTTTTTTTTTTAGACTTCATTTATCAGGCGGTACAATTAACAGAGATTAGAAAAAAACAAATAGGATAGAACATACATTTATTAAAGGTGGTAAGAGACAATAACAAGTAAATTGGTGGATTGTATAGAGGAAAACAAATGTAAGCAATTGTGGCCCAACAAAACTATACACAGATGTACCAAGTTTATTAGTATTGGTATCTAGGGTTACTTTTATTATCTGTAATAAACTATGTAGACAAAAGTGATCGGATAAACCCCCCTCCGCACGCAAGCGAAATGGTATGCGCCTCCAGCAGACACGTGTGTGTGAAGGAATGGGTATGAGGGCACTGATTGGATAATTTTCTAACGAAATTGCTTACTGGAAGGAGATAACTGAGGAACACCGTAGGCTGCCCAAAGTCATGTTTCCAAGGCGACGCTGGACTGGTATACAGAAAATTCTGTAACCTAGATGGACTGGCCAGCTCAGAGTCCAGATCTTAACCCCATTGAGAACCTCTGGGACGAATTGGAGTGACGGGTGCATTCTAGACCGACTCGACCTTCTTCAGTGTCACAGTTGGTCACTGTATTTAAGGATCTATGGCAAGAAATACCGCCTGCTGTTGTCCACGAACAGTTTGCAAAGTGGGGCGTCTGCAGTAATCGCTGCATGGGGGGGACCTACAAAGTACCGATGTCAATAAAATCTCACTGATCTATTTGCTGTCAGCGTCCAAACACTTTTATCCACAGAGTGTACTTAACTAGTTTTCTTAACATTAAAGTGATGACATCAGAACTTTTTAATTACAGACAATGACATAAAAACACACCATTAATGCAGATAATATTCAAATGAGTTTATACATCCAGGAACTGTGTATTATGTAGCAATATACAGCAACGTTGGGTGTTTCAGAGACATTAAGAACACAAAACATAGCTGCATGGTGATGGGCCTAAATAAGCTTAGGGTCACTCGCTAAATTGATGCTTGGTGGCCCTTTTTCTTCTAATCATCCATAATGTATTATTATATAAGCAGAGCAGTGGATCTGCAAGATCAAATATTTAAGTCCAGATCTACAATACACACTGAATGGCTGCATTCACATATATACATGTCCTTAATGTGATAGGGGAAGCAGTTACCTTACCGGCGGCCGGGATACCAGCAGACGCTATACCGACGCCGGCATCCCGAAGAAGGACGCTATCCTCACATCTACATACCGACACCGAATGGGATGCCGGTATCACAATACCAACAGCCGGCATCCCAAGTGTCCTGACAGCGTCATGCCATATGGGGGGGGGGGGGTAGGTTTAGGCAGAAGAAGGGGGGTTAGGGAGAAGCGCAGGGAAGGTTAGGGTTAGGGACCAAGGAGGGAGGCTTCGACTAAGGCAGCGGGGAAGGGAGGGTTGGGCATCAAGCAGGGAGGGTTGGGCACCAAGCAGGGAGGGTTAGGTATAGGCAGTGGGGAAGAGAAGGTTGGGCACCAAGCAGGGAGGGTTAGGGTTAGGCACCACCAGGGAGGGTTAGGGGGCTTACTGTGGGGATTATGATGGTTAGGATGCCAGCGTCGGTATGCTGACCGCCGGCATCCCGTCCATCGGTCATTCATACTGATCCTGTGTGAAAGCATTGGGTGCTAGCCAAGTGAGCAACTTCCTCTCTCATCCTTCCTGCAATCTTTCCTCACCCCACTTTCTTGCTGGCCACAGGACATCGCAGATTGGGGTGTAGAAACTGTGTAGTCTATTTACTAAACATTGGAGAGAGAAAAAGTGTATGGATACCAGCCAATCAGCTCCTAACTGCCATGTTACAGTCTGTTTTATAATGACAGTTAGGGGCTGATTGACTGGTACTTTATCTCCGTCCACTTTATCTCCATCCAAGGCTTAGTAAATAGACCCCTTAGGCATGTGTTGGTTTGCGTAACCCTTCATAGTATGAGGTGGGGCAGCAGCTATGGAGAAAACTGCAGGAGGTGTTTCTGCTTCACTGTCCATTCACCAAGTGTATATGTATATTTTTAACCCTAGTACAACCCATGAGGCACCTAAACAATGTGCCAAAGAGCCCACAAAACTATGGTTATGCCCCTGGTATAGTGCTGTCTTATTAAAAACAAATGTTTGGGACAGCTGCATCTAATGCATTTGCTATGTGCTTTGCTAATATATAGTTAGTTACACATATTACATGCTTTAAATCATAGTGGAAGTCACAAATGATAATATGTATATATAATTTGCTAAATTAGGAGAACATCAGCATTGCCCCAGCTCATCTCGCTGACTATCCTATCCACAATCATCATTATACTAACTCATCCTACTGACTGTCCTATCCGCAATCATCAGCATTACACCAATTGATTGTGAGTGGGGTACGCCATCTGCTTCTAGTGGATTTGCTTCAGCCTGATACGGATTTTATGGGACATACTATACCATGATTTGTTTTATTTATGTTTTATTTCATATCTTCATGAGATAATTGGTGGAGTGGAAGATTGATCTGCATCACTGCAGGAGGAGACATATTGGATCAAGACCATTTTCTTGACATCTATGGACATTAAGTATCATTCCATATGAAACTGCACTGAGCGCTTTTTTGCTTGAGTATTCTTCTTTAGGCAAATACTTTTGTTCACTCCTATTATCCTAGGGTAGCCTAGTTTCTATTGAAAGCAATAAGTACTGGATTGTCATTGTCTTACCTGAAGACAAGACAAACAAAGAGACAATACCCAGGAACCTAGGTTGAGGAGAAACTCAATTAGCAATAGCTAACAAAAATACAAACCAGACATTTAGAAATCTGAGGTATTAACATTTATAGTCTAAACTCTTGGAGATGTATATAATATGAGTATATGGATATATGTGGATATATGTATATCTTGAGGATGGAAATAGAAAATCATATCATGTGTGGGATGATATTGTTCAGAGTCACGTAAACATTAATCTGGTGGGAATAAGAATATTATCATATATTATCACATTAAGTTCTTAATAATACCAGATTTATGTATGATTAATGTGATGGGTTTAACTGGTCATGGGGCGGGAACTCAGATGCAAACAACAGAAATCACATCTCAAGTCTTAGCAATCGCCCACTTCCTGAGCTGACCAATGATCCCCGGTGCACAGGATATGTCCCACCCCCGAACCAATGGAAGAAGAGCACAGTGACTATTGTATTATGTTTTGATGTACTGTATAAAGAGCCAGCTGCATGCCAGGTCACTATCACAGACTCTAAAGGTCATCTACCCAAATGAGTGAGGACCAGACTGGGAAGCGCAGGCAACAAAACCAAACACGTATGTACCATTGACTGTAGCCATTATTCTATTGTATTGTATTGCTTTGTTATTGTAACCCCCTTTCAGTAATAATATGTTGTGGTGTCGGAACCCGGCATTTTAAATACAAACTGGTGTCGTGTTTCCTTTCCCTGCTAAGGTATTAGAGTGTATTCAGCCACTTGGGCTGCTGCATTGTGCTAACAGCGTATAGGCCTGTGTACGCAAACTGTGTAGTCAATATGCCCTTTAGGCGTACGTACGCAGACTGCGTACACTGTACGACTTTGTGTACGTAAGGTTTGTGAATAACTTAAAGGTGAAAGGTTAATTACCGCGGCCGCAGCGGCTCAATATTAAAGTGTATCAAATGTGTTTAAGGTATATGCTTTTTAGTCCTGTAAGTAAAACAGCATTTACAATTGGAGGCATCATCTGGTTTCCACATGCTCACAGCCTAACAGGTCATAGCAGACTTAATCTATCAGCAAAGGTCGGAAAGTTATCCTACGTAACCTTTTCTTGGTCGATGGATACGCTGAAAACCCTACTTGTGTGCTGATTAGATGGCGTCTGCTCTGTCTGAAAGAAATAATTACCACACCATATCACAGGCGCTTCTCGTATAATGTTCGTAGGGTTGCTACACTCCCCAGATTGAGGAGTGGACGTGACCTTACAAAACAACATAAAACATAAACATAGTGTGATATTGTCAACACAATTCTGGAATAAAATTCTGCTGTTATAGTAAAATCGGCCTCGTACCCCAAAGAGTGGTCTACTAATAGTAGACAATCAGCATTTAGAAATGGAGCGGATCACCGATCAGATGTACTGTCTCCGTTCCCAATGCGGTTCTTATGGTTATGAGCCCCTTTTTCCTCGTTCATTCATCAATGGAATATGTGGATAAAGGATGGCTGAATAGTGTATTACAATAAAAACATTTTATTGTACAATTAAAACAAAAAGTGGGTAGACAGGTGGACTCTCACCGAACAGAATGGTCTACAGTTGGAAGTAGACAAACAAGCATGTGTTATTGTAAGCTGAGCGTCCCCAGGCACAATCTCCAGACGTCCAGCGAGCCTTCCACGAGTCCCCCACAATGATTCCACCGACGCGTTTCGATAACTGCTGGTTATCTTTTTCAAGGTGTGTGTTTAAAACCCCAAAGGGTATGGGTATTTATACCCCACCTAATGGGAACATATCTAATCCTAATGCCAGACATAGACTTCCTAATTACTACTGGGCCTATTCACAATAGCACAAAAGTTCAATCCTGATAGTCCATTCCATATATCACGATGTTTTTTTCTCCCATCTTAATGTGTGGGCCGCGTGTTAACGGCGCGCCTCGATCTCACTTCCGGCGGAAGTCCGTCATTACGCCGGCTCTTACTTCCGGCCGTCTGTATGGGCGGAAGTGTATTGTCCGTTCATTCCCCCGATGTCCATCATGTGACCGGAAATGGGATATGATGACGGCACTTGGCTCTGGATGAACTGACAAAGTGTTTTGGAGTCTCTATCAGGCGCCATTTTGTAGAAGCCCGTTCGTAAATGGTAACATAGTAGAAAAGAATAAAAAATAGGTAAAAACGGAGAATATAAAATGTGAAAATACATACATGATCTTGGTATAGCCATGCCCCTATTCATCCCACAAAAAATAGACCCATAAGTATTTCTTTGGTAAAATGAATTAAAATATTCAAAGACTCCCGACCTCTCTATCCTGAATCCTATTTTGGATTCCCTATCCTTGAAATCTGTTTGGTCCATGAATGGGAGGATTACTTCTTTGTGTCTTTTTATTTCATCATCTAGAACTCTTAGGTCCTTTTTTCTCTCATCGATGATGAGCTGCGTGAGTTTAAATGAACAGTCATTGATAATCTGGTCCCATTCATGTACAAAATGTTCAGACGCTGTGTTGAAACTAGCGCTTTTAACAATTTTTAACCCCCTAGGGATCAGTTTTGATTTGAGGTATTTCTCTAGAATATTAACCTCCCACCATATCTTGGTCTCTTTTAAAAGAGCCGTTTCTATTTTATGTAAAACCACATCTAAATCCTCATCAGATACATTGGCTTCAGTGGGAGATGTTGAGAACAAGGACTCAAACTTCCTTGATCTCTCATCCCTATTACGGAACATAGCAGCAGGTAAACGTTCTCAAGGTGAAGGAAACAATTGCAGAAATGGAAAAAAGACCGTAAACACTGCGCTTAATAAGCAGCCTGAATTCAGGTGGTAAAAAGTGTCACCAACACTCCAAAACATAGACCAAAAGAAATAATTACCACACCATATCACAGGCGCTTCTCGTATAATGTTCGTAGGGTTGCTACACTCCGGAAATAAGAAAGAAGAAGTCTCCATCAATAGTAAAAAATGTGTTATAAGTGACTTCATTACATGTCACTCATCTAACGTTGTTTACTGCATCAAATGCAGTTGCAACAAGTTCTATATTGGGCGCACTGGAAGAGCCCTGAAAGTCAGGTTAGGAGAACATCTCCGAAATATTAAAAAAGGTCTGGACACCCATGCATGGGCGGTGCATTTCAAGAAAGTCCATCAGTGCGACCCTAAAAATATATTGAACTTCTATGCATTAATGAAAATATCCCCGGATATAAGAGGGGGGGGACCCACACAAAAAATTAGCGAAAACAGAGATGCAAGCCATTTTCACTTACAAGACTCTGGAACCCATGGGTCTCAACAAAGACTTTGAGACAAAGTGGTTTCTATGAGTCGAGTTTGTCTCTTAATATTGTGATTAAACATCTTTTTAAGTCATGAACATAGTACATATAGATCAGCATCGTAAGAAAGTGCTAGATTAGGATGGATGGGGTTGGGAGTCTTTGAATATTTTAATTCATTTTACCAAAGAAATACTTATGGGTCTATTTTTTGTGGGATGAATAGGGGCATGGCTATACCAAGATCATGTATGTATTTTCACATTTTATATTCTCCGTTTTTACCTATTTTTTATTCTTTTCTACTATGTTACCATTTACGAACGGGCTTCTACAAAATGGTGCCTGATAGAGACTCCAAAACACTTTGTCAGTTCATCCAGAGCCAAGTGCCGTCATCATATCCCATTTCCGGTCACATGATGGACATCGGGGGAATGAACGGACAATACACTTCCGCCCATACAGACGGACGGAAGTAAGAGCCGGCGTAATGACGGACTTCCGCCGGAAGTGAGATCGAGGCGCGCCGTTAACACGCGGCCCACACATTAAGATGGGAGAAAAAAACATCGTGATATATGGAATGGACTATCAGGATTGAACTTTTGTGCTATTGTGAATAGGCCCAGTAGTAATTAGGAAGTCTATGTCTGGCATTAGGATTAGATATGTTCCCATTAGGTGGGGTATAAATACCCATACCCTTTGGGGTTTTAAACACACACCTTGAAAAAGATAACCAGCAGTTATCGAAACGCGTCGGTGGAATCATTGTGGGGGACTCGTGGAAGGCTCGCTGGACGTCTGGAGATTGTGCCTGGGGACGCTCAGCTTACAATAACACATGCTTGTTTGTCTACTTCCAACTTGTAGACCATTCTGTTCGGTGAGAGTCCACCTGTCTACCCACTTTTTGTTTTAATTGTACAATAAAATGTTTTTATGGTAATACACTATTCAGCCATCCTTTATCCACATATTCCATTGATGAATGAACGAGGAAAAAGGGGCTCATAACCATAAGAACCGCATTGGGAACGGAGACAGTACATCTGATCGGTGATCCGCTCCATTTCTAAATGCTGATTGTCTACTATTAGTAGACCACTCTTTGGGGTACGAGGCCGATTTTACTATAACAGCAGAATTTTATTCCAGAATTGTGTTGACAATATCACACTATGTTTATGTTTTATGTTGTTTTGTAAGGTCACGTCCACTCCTCAATCTGGGGAGTGTAGCAACCCTACGAACATTATATGAGAAGCGCCTGTGATATGGTGTGGTAATTATTTCTTTTGGTCTATGTTTTGGAGTGTTGGTGACACTTTTTACCACCTGAATTCAGGCTGCTTATTAAGCGCAGTGTTTACGGTCTTTTTTCCATTTCTGCGTCTGCTCTGTCTGGTCTGCAGAGGTGCTGGTAGAACCCGTAAAACACAGGAAAAAAGCTATTTAAAAATCTGTGAATTTTTTTTGGGTGCAAAAAAAGTGTACACAAATGGCACCCATACTTTGCATACCCTTTCACATTGTTGCCACAAGACTCAGATTGCTAGATTCATTTAGATCTGTGTGAAATTGGATACATTTGTTGCTATATAGTTAAATTTGAAATAACAGTATTTTAAGGAAGTAAGTGTAAAGACACAAACGCAGGTCTGTATAAAAGTTTAAACAGAACAAGTTGTGTCTAGTGGGCAATAGTAATTAGTATTGTTCACATTTATAGAGTTGTGGGATTTGTTTTATTGCGGACGCACAGTTTTGTACACGTGTCTCAGACAAAGTACAGAACCGCGCACGCAGCGTAAAAGACACGCACGGTCATGTGTTTACGCAAAGTGCGTAAGAGTGCGGGCGCTAGTTAAAAGGTGGGACAGTAGCCATGCTACAATAGCACAAAACTACCCGGTTTCTAAAGCAGATTAGTATAAAACTTTTGTTTAAACTGTATTACTGGGTAAAGCTGCCAATCAGAACGAGTGAAAATTTTCTGTACAGAAAAACAAAGTGTATTTGAGTGAGCGAACGTAGGAGTGAGTGGATTTGAACCCCGGAAATCGGGTCCCGTGGTACACCAAGTAAGTGGAGGCTTGGTGGCGTGAGGCGGCTGACTCACGTTAATATAGATTGAAATACGCAAATCGTGAGGATATTTGCAGAGGAGCGTAATAGGGAATTGTGCATTGTGTAGTATTGAAGTAAAAAGGTTTTTTGTTACGCTCCGGCTGAAGGGTCGCAGTTTGTACATCGACCCGTGGTTGTACGGCAGATAGGTAACAAGTACCTATACGCTGTGCGATTGGACCGCGCGTTTGATACCCCTTTACGAGCTTTTGCATAAAATCGTGGTATCAGCGCTGTGTAGAGCACTTTTTATACATGATTTGTGTATAAACAGTGTATAGGGAGTTTTCGTTGGTATCTCTCAGGAAAATCTCCAGCGGTGGATATTTGCTGGAAAAGGTAAGTCACTCCTAACACTTCCAGTAAATAGAAATCAATAGGGCCTCACTGGGTACGCGGTGTTCACTATTGGAGTGAGTCGTGGTACTCAGCGGAGAAGGAGCGAGTGAAAGCGCTAGGTGTCTTTCACCGTCTATTTGAGGTGTGCATTGGGGATTGCGTTTATTAGCAAAAAGTCAGCGATGGGATCCAATTGCACAAGCAGTGGGCGTTTGGTAGCTAGGGTTCAGGCTGAAGAAGTGGGATCGAGAAGGTCAGAATTGCGACTGAGAGGGTCAGCAAGGATTATTATGTGTGAAAAATATGGTTCACACACGGAAGCTTTTTGCAATGAATGGTTACGTATGACTGACAAAGATAGGGTACCATTCCCTAGGGTGGGCAGCTTTGAACCAGAGGTACTGCAGAATGTAAGCAGTAAAATATGTCTTCTTAAATCCAGAAAACAAAGGATTAGACATAACAATTGTTTAAAATTATGGCAACAAGGGGGGAAAATGCAAAGGGAACAAACTCGCAAAGCAGGTTCCAAACCTAGCAGGAATGAGGACACAAACACACCATTATTGACACAGGTCGAAAGGGAAAAGATGGCTACAGTCAATGGTATATCTATGAATGATAGTATAATGCAAGAGAAATGTATTAACCCTAATTTTTGCAAGATGTATTCTGTTTTGAAGTCTTTTCAAGGTTATAGGTCACAGGAAGATGAAGGACCCAGCCAAATCGCAGCTCTCGTTCAGGCAGTCGCCTTGCAGGAAACTCAGGTGGGGCCTGTCCATCCAGTTAGAGCAGTAACAGTATTCCCCACTGAAAGAACTGTTGAGGTCACAGCTACCGGTGTGAGACGGGTCATTGCACAGAGACAGCAACACCTTACAGCAAACAGATTAGGAACGGAATGGTAGGATTACATCCTGTCTTGGAAATAGTAACTCCTAATGGGGGAACCGATAGTCAGGGAGTAATCCTCACCAGGAATAATGCAATGTATTGCCCGTGGTCCAGAGCTGAGCTGCGGTCAATCATTTCAGAATTCCCAGATCCCCGGAAGTATTTAGCCAGATGTCAGTAGTTTATCAGAGATCTGGGTAATGCTCTTGAACCAGCTAACAAAGATTGGCGGATACTTTTAAAAGCGTGCCTACCCCCTAATATTGACACCCAAAAATGTATCACTGATTATAGATTAGAGTCAGATGGTCCTATGACTAACGAACACAATCAGGAGAGTGTGGAACAAATTAACAGGCAACTAGAGTTGTATTTCCCCATTACTGTTAAGTGGAGAAGAATTTTCTCCATAAAACAGAGGAAAAATGAAATGGCATCTGAATATTTTCATCGGGCCCTGCAAATAATGGATAGATACATTGGGATATCAGATACAGGGAACGGTGCGAATTACAGGGAGATGGCTGTCTCTGTGCTAATGGACGGACTCAATAAGGCAGTAAGGGACAGGGTACAAACATTTTTGCCTAATTGGAGAGGGGCCACAGTAGCTTGTCTTAGAGAGTGCGCAATGGAACACCACGAGAATGTTGCTAGGCACAGGAAACAACAGGAGGATAAACTGATGACAATAAGTGTACAGGCTCTTGCAGCAAAGCCTCATCAACCTAAACCCCAAAACCTGGGTAGTAAGAAAAGACCGATAATATGTTACATTTGTAGAAATAAAGGGCATTTTGCCAGAGACTGTAGGAGTAGTAGAACACATAGTCAATATAGACCCCTAGACAGAGAAAACAAGCCACATTATTAAACACATTGACGGGACCAAGGGACATATAGCAAGGAATCACAAGCCATATAGAAAACACAGATTCGGGCAATGGGAGTAACAGGAACAGTGCAACAATACCCTTTGAGTAGACCGGCAGAGATTACGATAGGGCCCTTGCAAACCAAACATTCTTTTCTGCTGGCTGCATCGGCTCCGACTAATCTGCTCAGCAGAGACTTATTGTGTAAAATGCGGTTGTCATATATTGTACTCCTGAGGATGTCTTCTTGGATATACCTGAGAACCATGCTCAAGAAGTACAAGATATACTAGACACCCCTCAAAGGCTAATGTCGCATTCTACTGTTCTAGATGCATGTCCATCACAGGTAGAGGAAATTATCTCACAGATACCGGGTTCCCTATGAATTTAGGATGGACAGGACACTGGATTGATGGCTGGGATAGTCCCAGTAGAGATATGACACATAGAATTTTTTTTAGGGGTATAGACAGTAGAGAATCACTTCCCCATAGTGCCCAATCCAGTTGTCAAATTTTATAAAATCCTCTTTGCCTCTACAAACTTATCTGTTACTAACCTCTGTGTGATTTTCCTTCAAAGTTTCCTCCTCATTTCTTACATTTACTGACAGAAGGGTACAATACATGGACCCGATCACAGTTCAAACGCCACATGCCTAATCGGTCCTTCAGAGCTCTGCCCAAATCCAGTATATCTCACCAGCATAAGGACATAAGGACACCAGTATTAATGCAGTGTGCCTGATCATGCACAAAGAGTGGAGAATGAGAATACTGGTGAAGTACAGACACCGATATGCATGATGGTGTGACAGCCTGTAGGTGAATGCCAAACCTGACATTTCCAAACCTGACATTTTTTTTTAAATTTACTATTTTTTTCCTCTCTCTTCTCTCATCCAGAGACGGTTTACTTCACACAACTGATAACACACGATTGTAAATTAAAATGCAAAATTTGTGTTCCCTACAGGAAAGGGCAGTCTGGAGGACAAAGGGTATGGCCAGGAGTCCTAAGGACTGTGGACAGGTGGACACGGTGAGCCAGTAGCCCCCAGAGCATACCTTCCAAGTCTAGCTGAGGTGGCACTCGGTCTGACTCATCTAGGCAAAGAGTGTATGTGCAGGCTGATGAGAGCCTGCTGGTGTGCGCCAGGATTCTATTTTCATGCAGGTAAGAGAGCAATGACATGTTTTACTTGCTTGAGGAAGAATATTGGAAAGACAATACCAACAGAGCCATTCCATATCCCTCCTACAGACGGACCTTTTCAGGTAATACAAATCGACTTCATACAGTTACCACCCTGTAGGAATTTGAAATATGTGTTAGCTTGTATTGATGTATTTTCCAATTGGGTAGAAGCGTTCCCTGCTGCCACAAATACTGCTACGTTCACTGCAAAGAAAATTGTGCAGGAATTTGTGTGTAGATATGGTATCCCTAGAGTAAGTGAAAGTGATAGGGGTACCCATTTTACAGGTGAAGTCTTTCAGGTCATGTGCAAACTGATGGGAACAAGCTGAGCAGAGTAATGGCTGAAACTGGATTGTTGTGGCCAGAAGCTCTGTCACTAGTGTTGTACAGCATCAGAACCACTCCCAAGTCTCCACTTAACTTATCACCCTTTGAAATTCTTTTTGGTCGACAACCTCATGTAATGATAGACCCCCAGGATGATTTGAAATGTAATAATGAAGTGTCTGTGAAATATTTGGTTGGGATGAGCCAGCAGCTGAGAAATCAACAAAGAAATTTAAAGCTGGTGATTCCTGACCTACCGAACAGTAATTGTCATAACATTGAGCCTGGGGATTATGTGATGATTTGAAATTTCTTACGCTCAGGTTGCCTCATAGACAGGTGGGAGGACCATATCAAGTCTTGTTAACTAGCACGACAGCATTAAAGGTTGCCGAAAGAGAGACTTGGGTCCACTCGTCCCACTGCAAGAAGGTCGCTGACCTGGAGAGAACTCGTGACAAAGTAGTTTGGTAACTGTGAGTTCAAAGTGAACTGTGTGTTCAAAGAGCAAGGCAAAGAGATACTAGAGTGTTTGTTCCGGGAAAGTTGAGAGGCAGGACTGTTGAAGGGCACCTGAGCACAGAGAGCAACAAGATCTAGAACGGTTGTTGCACCATTTTCTTTTTTCACCTCCCCCTGTATTTTCCTTTCTTTTCTCCATCTTATTTTCCTTCTTTCCCCTAATGAAATGGATCTATCACAAGAGACTGCGTTTCGGGTTCTACTAGTAATTCTGTTTTTGATCAGGACAATTTGCTTTGGTGAGGGTCCCAGAGAGGTCGAGCAGGGATCTGGAATGGGTTCTGATGGTGAGTACGAATTTGTAGGATCTCAGGAGCAGCACATCACTCGAGTAAAGGCTGGTATCAGTAAGCGCTCTGGTAGTCATGAAGCTCGGAGGCACTGTAAAGGGATATTGTCTGCTGAACTTGTACGCCAAATAGCCAACAGTGGGAGGTATTTTCGGTATAGGTATACCCGTGGAAGCAAGACCATGTGGGTTGGAAAAGTATCGTCAGGGTATTATGCTCATATCATCCAGCCCGATACTTGTACTGAGCATATGGGAGAACTAGGGATTGGTTTCTTTACTTGGAATGTTTGCAATATGGTGATGTTACATTTTGTCCCCTATGTTCTCCCAGATGATGCCTGTTTCATATGTGGGAGGAAGGCATACAAGTGGCTTGCCCCGAGCTCAGAGGGATTGTGTTATATTGGGAGAGTACCAGAGGTCATGACCATAACCCATGATAAAATGAAAGACGTTCACCGCAGTGCTCAGGCTCCTTATACTCATACTCACTATGAACACATCATCAAGAAACACCTCATAGATAGGGCAGAGCACGTAGCCTCTGATTTGATCCACGAATCCACCGGGATTCAGTTTCTTCTCGCATTAGACATTACCTGTACTGCCAGAGGAACTATAAATTATAGGTATATAATATCACTGAGATGTATGATAACACCTTCAGATACACAGGAAGGGAGTTACAAGCCTACAAGAAGGAACTGATTCAGCACAGGATGGTCCTTAATTATGTCACAGCCGTGCCAGGTGGGTACTGTGTTACTCTGGCAACTCAATATGGTGTGAAGTGCTGTACATATATTACAAACAGCACTGACGACCCAACGGAGATCATCGATCAGAAGATGGACGATATCTTGCAGTTGAAGTGGGAGTTCAGGAGGAAGCACAACCTTACCTTAGCGACTGCGAGTAATGAACTGACCGGCTGGGTCTCATGGTTGAACCCACGCAAATGGTTCTCAGGTTTAGGAGAGTGGGCTCAAAATGTCATTATGAGTGTGGGGAAGTTTCTCCTTTGTATCCTGGGAGTCGTCATAATTATTGGTTCGATATTTAGGTGTGTTCAAATTCTAACGCGGCGCAAGCACGGCACAAATTTGATGAGTCTAAGGAGCGAGGGCGCTGTTATAGCAGCAGAGTTAATCTACGATCCATCCATAGAGACAGCGTTATGATAAGGATTGGAAATTAATTTCATGGCCTGTTTCTTTCACCCGTTTTTCTTTGTCTCCCCCTCTGCCCAGATACATCCAACTGGAAAAGACGTCAGCCCTACCTAAAAATTTTATGTGAATGTATTTTTATATATGTGTCTTATCTTCATCTCTTCAACCTCCAGTTAATGGCACACATAGTCGACAGGTGATATCCACATATACTAGCACTCATGTATATTTCCCCTCCATGTATCATCAACTAAATGTGCACCCCATTTGTTGGAACAAGAAGCCAAAAAGAGCTTGGTAGTGTTTGTTGGCCCATTTACAAACCCTTAATATGGGATGAGAAGGATTTAATGTACACTTAGCAATACCTCGAAGCTTATCTAGAACATATACGGCACGATGATACATGCCCCTCAGACATGGATTCATACATACATGCTTTTTACTATCCCACTAGGTCATACATTTCCCACCTACAACTCTCCCCCGATCATCCAAGCTTTTGTATATATTGTAATTGTATAGGTAATATTTTTTCCTCTTTATTGATTAGTTAGTGGCAGTTATTGATGACTGCCAAAGGGTGGACTGTCGAAGTCAGAAAATATTGCAACACACACATTACGTACAAACACCACATAGATGGCCTCCGTGTGCGTACGTATTTGGCTGTGCGTGCACATATTCGCAATTTGCGTATGGTCGCTCCCGCTGTCCTGTGCATTAGAGCGTGGTATGAGTAATTACAGTGGAATTTGTACTCACATGGAAAAGCCACAAAGACATATCATATATTTAATCCATATATTGCATAAATCCCCCACTGTCTGCTTCCTCTTCTAAATAGCATGAAGATCGGTCACACATAAATTAAACTCCCAGAGACTAAAATAAGAATTTACTTACCGATAATTCTATTTCTCGTAGTCCGTAGTGGATGCTGGGGACTCCGTCAGGACCATGGGGATTAGCGGCTCCGCAGGAGACAGGGCACAAAAGTAAAAGCTTTAGGATAAGGTGGTGTGCACTGGCTCCTCCCCCTATGACCCTCCTCCAAGCCTCAGTTAGGATACTGTGCCCGGACGAGCGTACACAATAAGGAAGGATTTTGAATCCCGGGTAAGACTCATACCAGCCACACCAATCACACTGTACAACCTGTGATCTGAACCCAGTTAACAGCATGATAACAGCGGAGCCTCTGAAAAGATGGCTCACAACAATAATAACCCGATTTTTGTAACAATAACTATGTACAAGTATTGCAGACAATCCGCACTTGGGATGGGCGCCCAGCATCCAATACGGACTACGAGAAATAGAATTATCGGTAAGTAAATTCTTATTTTCTCTGACGTCCTAAGTGGATGCTGGGGACTCCGTCAGGACCATGGGGATTATACCAAAGCTCCCAAACGGGCGGGAGAGTGCGGATGACTCTGCAGCACCGAATGAGAGAACTCCAGGTCCTCCTCAGTCAGGGTGAGCCCCTGACCAAGTAGCTGCTCGGCAAAGTTGTAAAGCCGAGACCCCTCGGGCAGCCGCCCAAGATGAGCCCACCTTCCTTGTGGAATGGGCATTTACATATTTTGGCTGTGGCAGGCCTGCCACAGCATGTGCAAGCTGAATTGTACTACACATCCAACTAGCAATCGTCTGCTTAGAAGCAAGAGCACCCAGTTTATTGGGTGCATACAGTATAACAGCAAGTCAGTTTTCCTGACTCCAGCCGTCCTGGAAACCTATATTTTCAGGGCCCTGACAACATCTAGCAACTTGGAGTCCTCCAAGTCCCTAGTAGCCGCAGGTACCACAATAAGCTGGTTCAGGTGAAACACTGACACCACCTTAGGGAGAAACTGGGGACGAGTCCGCAGCTCTGCCCTGTCCGAATGGACAATCAGATATGGGCTTTTGTGAGACAAAGCCGCCAATTCTGACACTCGCCTGGCCGAGGCCAGGGCCAACAGCATGGTCACTTTCCATGTGAGATATTTCAAATCCACAGATTTGAGCGGTTTAAACCAATGTGATTTGAGGAATCCCAGAACTACGTTGAGATCCCACAGTGCCACTGGAGGCACAAAAGGGGGTTGTATATGCAGTACTCCCTTGACAAACTTCTGGACTTCAGGAACTGAAGCCAATTCTTTCTGGAAGAAAATCGACAGGGCCGAAATTTGAACCTTAATGGACCCCAATTTGAGGCCCATAGACACTCCTGTTTGCAGGAAATGCAGGAATCGACCGAGTTGAAATTTCTTCGTGGGGCCTTCCTGGCCTCACACCACGCAACATATTTTCGCCACATGTGGTGATAATGTTGTGCGGTCACCTCCTTCCTGGCTTTGACCAGGGTAGGAATGACCTCTTCCGGAATGCCTTTTTCCCTTAGGATCCGGCGTTCAACCGCCATGCCGTCAAACGCAGCCGCGGTAAGTCTTGGAACAGACATGGTACTTGCTGAAGCAAGTCCCTTCTTAGCGGCAGAGGCCATGAGTCCTCTGTGAGCATCTCTTGAAGTTCCAGGTACCAAGTCCTTCTTGGCCAATCCGGAGCCACGAGTATAGTTCTTACTCCTCTACGTCTTATAATTCTCAGTACCTTGGGTATGAGAAGCAGAGGAGGGAACACATACACTGACTGGTACACCCACGGTGTTACCAGAGCGTCCACAGCTATTGCCTGAGGGTCTCTTGACCTGGCGCAATACCTGTCCAGTTTTTTGTTCAGGCGGGACGCCATCATGTCCACATTTGGTCTTTCCCAATGGTTCACAATCATGTGGAAGACTTCCCGATGAAATCCCCACTCTCCCGGGCGTCGGAATGAACACTGCTGACAGTGCTATCACCTGATTTTCCGCCCAGCGAAGAATCCTTGCAGTTTCTGCTATTGCCCTTCTGCTTCTTGTGCCGCCCTGTCTGTTTACGTGGGCGACTGCCGTGATGTTGTCCCACTGGATCAATACCGGCTGACCTTGAAGCAGAGGTCTTGCTAAGCTTAGAGCATTGTAACTTGCCCTTAGCTCCAGTATATTTATGTGGAGAGAATTCTCCAGACTTGATCACACTCCCTGGAAATTTTTTCCCTGTGTGACTGCTCCCCAGCCTCTCAGGCTGGCATCCCTGGTCACCAGGACCCTTCCTGAATGCCGAATCTGCGGCCCATTAGTAGATGAGTACTTTGCAGCCACCGCAGAAGAAACACCCTTGTCCTTGGAGACAGGGTTATCCGCTGATGCATCTGAAGATGCGATCCGGACCATTTTTCCAGCAGATCCCACTGAAAAGTTCTTGCGTGAAAACTGCCGAATGGAATCGCTTCGTAAGAAGCCACCATTTTTCCCAGGACCCTTGTGCAATGATGCACTGACACTTTTCCGGGTTTTAGGAGGTTCCTGACTAGCTCGGATAACTCCCTGGCTTTGTTCTCCGGGAGAAACACCCTTTTCTGGACTGTGTCCAGAATCATCCCTAGGAACAGCCGATGTGTCGTCGGAAACAACTGCGGTTTTGGAATATTTAGAATCCACCCGTGCTGTCGTAGAACTACTTGAGATAGTGCTACTCCGACCTCCAACTGTTCTCTGGACCTTGCTCTTATCAGGAGGTCGTCCATTTTCTTTGAAGAAGAATTATCATTTCGGCCATTACCTTGATAAAGACCCGGGGTGCCGTGGACAATCCAAACGGCAGCGTCTGAAACTGATAGTGACAGTTCTGTACCACGAACCTGAGGTACCCTTGGTGAGAAGGGCAAATTGGGACATGGAGGTAAGTATCCCTGATGTCCCGGGACACCCTTGAGTGACTCCATCTTGATTTGAACCTTTGTAAGTGTTCAAATATTTCAGATTTAGAATAGGTCTCACCGAGCCTTCTGGCTTCAGTACCACAACATAGTGTGGAATAATACCCCTTTCCTTGTTGTAGGAGGGGTACTTTGATTATCACCTGCTGGGAATACAGCTTGTGAATTGTTTCCAATACTGCCTCCCTGTCGGAGGGAGACGTTGGTAAAGCAGACTTCAGGAACCTGCGAGGGGGAAACGTCTCGACTTTCCAATCTGTACCCCTGGGATCCTACTTGTAGGATCCAGGGGTCCTGTACGGCCCCAGCATCATGCTGAGAAACTTGGCAGAAGCGGTGGAGGCTTCTGTTCCTGGGAATGGGCTGCCTGCTGCAGTCTTCTTCCCTTTCCTCTATCCCTGGGCAGATATGACTCATATGGGGACGAAAGGACTGAGGCTGAAAAGACGGTGTCTTTTTCTGCAGAGATGTGACTTAGGGTAAAAACGGTGGATTTTCCAGCAGTTGCCGTGGCCACCAGGTCCGATGGACCGACCCCAAATAACTCCTCCCCTTTATACGGCAATACTTCTTTGTGCCGTTTGGAATCTGCATCACCTGACCACTGTCGTGTCCATAAACATCTTCTGGCAGATATGGACATCGCACTTACTCTTGATGCCAGAGTGCAAATATCCCTCTGTGCATCTCGTATATATAGAAATGCATCCTTTAAATGCTCTATAGTCAATAAAATACTGTCCCTGTCAAGGGTATCAATATTTTTAGTCAGGGAATCCGACCAAGCCACCCCAGCTCTGCACATCCAGGCTGAGGCGATCGCTGGTCGCAGTATAACACCAGTATGTGTGTATATACTTCTTAGGATATTTTCCAGCCTCCTATCAGTTGGCTCCTTGAGGACGGCCCTATCTGGAGACGGTACCGCCACTTGTTTTGATAAGCGTGTGAGCGCCTTATCCACCCTAAGGGGTGTTTCCCAACACGCCCTAACTTCTGGCGGGAAAGGGTATACCGCCAATAATTTTCTATCGGGGGAAACCCATCATCACACACTTCATTTCATTTATCTGATTCAGGAAAAACTACAGGTAGTTTTTTCACACCCCACATAATACCCTTTTTTGTGGTACTTGTAGTATCAGAAATATGTAACACCTCCTTCATTGCCCTTAACAAGTAACGTGTGGCCCTAAAGGAAAATACGTTTGTTTCTTCACCGTCGACACTGAAATCAGTGTCCGTGTCTGTGTCTGTGTCGACCGACTGAGGTAAATGGGCGTTTTAAAGCCCCTGACGGTGTTTGAGACGCCTGGACAGGTACTATTTTGTTTGCCGGCCGTCTCTGTTGACATTATCACGTAATTCCTTGAATAAGCCATCCATTCCGGTGTCGACTCCCTAGAGAGTGACATCACCATTACAGGCAATTGCTCCGCCTCCTCACCAACATCGTCCTCATACATGTCGACACACACGTACCGACACACAGCACACACACAGGGAATGCTCTGATAGAGGACAGGACCCCACTAGCCCTTTGGGGAGACAGAGGGAGAGTTTGCCAGCACACACCAAAAACGCTATAATTATACAGGGACAACCTTTATATAAGTGTTTTTCCCTTATAGCATTTTAATATATATAGTCATATCGCCAAATAAGTGCCCCCCCTCTCTGTTTTAACCCTGTTTCTGTAGTGCAGTGCAGGGGAGAGCCTGGGAGCCTTCCCACCAGCATTTCTGTGAGGGAAAATGGCGCTGTGTGCCGAGGAGAATAGGCCCCGCCCCCTTTTCGGCGGGCTTCTTCTCCCGTTTTTCTGAGACCTGGCAGGGGTTAAATACATCCATATAGCCCCCAGGGGCTATATGTGATGTATTTTTAGCCAGAATAAGGTACTATCATTGCTGCCCAGGGCGCCCCCCCCAGCGCCCTGCACCCTCAGTGACCGCTGCTATGAAGTGTGCTGACAACAATGGCGCACAGCTGCAGTGCTGTGCGCTACCTTATGAAGACTGAAAAGTCTTCTGCCGCCGGTTTCTGGACCTCTTCACTTTTCGGCATCTGCAAGGGGGTCGGCGGCGCGGCTCCGGGACGAACCCCAGGGTGAGACCTGTGTTCCGACTCCCTCTGGAGCTAATGGTGTCCAGTAGCCTAAGAAGCCAATCCATCCTGCACGCAGGTGAGTTCACTTCTCTCCCCTAAGTCCCTCGATGCAGTGAGCCTGTTGCCAGCAGGACTCACTGAAAATAAAAAACCTAACAAAACTTTTACTCTAAGCAGCTCTTTAGGAGAGCCACCTAGATTACACCCTTCTCGGCCGGGCACAAAAATCTAACTGAGGCTTGGAGGAGGGTCATAGGGGGAGGAGCCAGTGCACACCACCTGATCCTAAAGCTTTTACTTTTGTGCCCTGTCTCCTGCGGAGCCGCTAATCCCCATGGTCCTGACGGAGTCCCCAGCATCCACTTAGGACGTCAGAGAAAATACAATGGCCTTATTTACGCAAAGCTCTGAAATTTTATGAAGAAGGCGAATACCTTTGTTCACTCCTATTATCCTAGGGTAGCCTAGTTTCTATTGAAAGCAATAAGTACTGGATTGTCATTGGCTTACCTGAAGACAAGACAAACAAAGAGACAATACCCAGGAACCTAGGTTGAGGAGAAACTCAATTAGCAATAGCTAACAAAAATACAAACCAGACATTTAGAAATCTGAGGTATTAACATTCATAGTCTAAACTCTTGGAGATGTATATATTTGTGTACATATATATATATATATATATATATATATAAATAATTCCTAACAAATTGTAATAGCAGGAGTATGTGTGTGTGTGTGTGTGTGTGTATATATATATATATATATATATATATATATATATCTCCTATATAATAGCCCTATTCTGTGACCTTGTGATTCATTTGCTAACGCTGGGCGGAGTTACAACACTGGGCGGAGTTAGTCAAATGAGTCACAGAGATCTGGCCAAATCTACAGGAGACTAGGAGCAGAAGCAGATAGCATGGGCATTGGGCATGGCACAGGCAGGGGTGCAGACCTCCCAGCTTTCTGCATGAGCTTTATCCAGGCAGAAGGAGGGAAACACACTCGGCGAAAAGGGGGCGTGGCTTCACGGGAGGGCCCCGTTTTCGTCAGTGAGGGGGCTTGCCCAGCGCTCTGTGAGCTGCTGGCATGCTCCCAGGGGCTGATTATGAGTCCGGGGGGCCCAGGGCACTTGTGACAGGGGAGCCCTATCTCATTGCTGTACCTGCTGTGGGTTAGGGGCGTGGCCTAATCGCGGCCCGCGTGGCCACGCCCCCTTATGCAAATTTCTGTTTTTATTTTTATTTTTTTGATGGGATTTTGGCCCCTCAGCTAGGGCTAAATCCAGAGGAGGTGGTCGCTCCCCCCTACACACCCGCACAGGGAGAAGAAAGCAGGGAGGCTGCTGCCTCCCTGCAACACCACAGACCTGCCAATATGCAGCAGCGTGTGCTGACTGTAGCACAAATGCTGCCGCTGTTGCTGGCAGGACGGGGGGGGGGAGCTTCTGAGCTGGAACAGAGCTACTCCAGCCGGGGGGCCCCCTAAAACTGTGGGGCCAACGGTACGTATCCCCTGCCCCCCCCCACCTTAATCCGGCTCTGCTGCTGGAACCCCCCCAGTAATCCGTACCCCCTGATGCCCCCTCTCCCTCTGTCTCCACTATTCACCGCTGCTCGGCTAAGCAGAACAGCGAGTACAGGAGCTTTCCAACTGCCCCCCCCCCCCACCGCGGGACACTGCGACCCGCGGGTGGGACAGTGGGACGGACCCCAAAAAATGGGACTGTCCCGCGAAAATCGGGACATTTGGGAGGTATGGGGGTGTGTGAGGGGTATGTCATACAGACAGACGGGCACCGGCTCACTGTGTGCTTGACCCCCCACATCGGCATACTCAGCAGGGTCTCTCTGGTGCGGAGGAGCGTCACTTTCTGGCACACTCCACGCTTCTTAGCTGCAGTTTAGTGGGGCACCTGCCGCTGTGCAGGTTCCGTACTGCCTCTGTTATCTCCAGCCCCAGCAACCCCACCGCTAGCTGCAGCACTGCCACCCGCAGTGAGGTGCACCCAGCTCCTTCACACACTTTAGCTGGCGGGTAGCGCTACAGAAATCTGAGCTGCTTGCAGGCTCTGACCCACTCCTCCCTCCAGCCGCAGCGTCTCCTGGGAGCTAACCAGTCACTCCCAGTCTCCCCTTACCACAGTGCCCGGAAGCCGTGAGGTCCGCGCCACGTGCATGCTATGACCCTCTCCTCCCTCCAGCCGCAGCATCTCCTGGGGGCTAACCAGTCATTTCCAGTCTCACCTTACCACAGTGCCCGGCAGCTGCGCGAGGTCTGCGGTGTGTGACTGAGGAGGGGGGAGGGATGCGGACGGGCAGAGGAAGCAGGAATCCAGCCTGAGAGAGTCAGCCATGCCAAGTCTCCAGCAGCAGCAGATCCCAACAGGTTGGAGTGGAACAGCAGCAGCCAGCAGCAGTGACTCCGGTAAGACACATCTGTCTGTCACCACTGTTTTGTCCCTAATACCAATCTCTCCCGTGCCCTGTGTTCTGTCATGTCCCTGTCACCCCTGGCCTTGCCCTGCCACCCTTATCCTGGCCCTTTCACCCTTATCCTGGCCCTGTCACCCTTATCCTGTCCCTATAATTTCTGTCCTGGCCCCGTCACCCCTGTCCTGGCCCCGTCACCCCTGTCCTGGCACCGTCACCCCTGTTCTGACCCTGTCACCCCTGTCCTGGCCCCGTCAACCCTGTACTGACCCTGTCACCCCTGTCCTGGCCCTGTTACTGCATACCCTCCAACTACCTTTTATGGTATATACAGTACCCGCAGCGCCTCCAGACCTCTCCCCAATGCACCACACCTCCGCACCTTCCCCTCCACCACATGCGGCACTCCACCCCTCCCCCACATGCTGTGCCTCCAGACCCCCTACACCACCCGTGGCTCCCACTCCTCCACCCCTTCACCACCCACAGCACCTCCAGGCCCCTTCCACCATTCACCCCCCTTATATGTCTCCCCCCACACCTGCCCCCCTCCACCCGCAGCATCTGCAGACACCCTCCTCCATCAGCGGTCCCCCCCTCACCCACCCCTCCCCCACCAATGGCACCCCCGCACCTGCCCCTCCACCACCTGCAGCACCTCCGGACCTCCTTTCCCATCCGCCGCAACACCCGTACCTGCCCCTACCCTACCCATGGTGCCTGCGGTCCCCTACCCCACCCCCGGCACTCCCGTCCCTTCCCATCCCACAGCACCTCCGGAACCCTTCATCCATCCACAACATCCCCACACCTGCCCCTCTCCCACCCGTGGCACCCCTGCCCCTCCCCCACCTTCAGTGGCTCCGGACCCCTCCCCCATCTGCATCCCCCACTCCTCTGCCCCTCCCCCACGCGCAGCACCTCCCGAACCTTCCCCATCCGGGCCCCACCCCCACTTCTGCCTCCCCTCCACCCGCAGCATCTACAGACACCATCCGCAGTCCCCCCCCGCACCCGCTACATTCTGTACATCGTGCCCTGCAGGTGCTGTTCACGCCGTCGCAAGGGGCTGCGCCTCCTTCACCATCGCACGCCCTTTCATTGTGCAATATTTAACCACTAACAAAGGAATGCAGGTAATACTCCATATAATACAAATATTAAACCCCAGAAAGGCATGCAAGGGTTAAGGGGGCGTAGCCCCTTGCGACGGTGTGAAGAGCGCCCGTAGGGCGCGATGAAGTACCTAGTATATATATATGAGTATATGGATATATGTGGATATATGTATATCTTGAGGATGGAAATAGATAATCATATCATAGCTAAATATCGTTTACATTTATAGAAGTGTGGGATTTGTAGTACTGCGGACGTATGGCCTTTGTACACATGTCTCGGACAAAGTACGGGACTGCGTACGCAACGTAAAGGCATACACACGTGGCGTGTTCACGCAACGTGCGTAAAAGTACGACCGCTAAGTACAAATCACGCAATAGCATTGTTTTAGTTTAGGCGCGAGACGGTAGCCACGCGATAATAGCACAAATTGTTCAGTTTCCAATATTTAGTTTAAAAACCTTTTTTAATGTATTACCTCTGGAATTAAGGCTGTTTTATCTGAATGAAAGTTAATTTTCTGTACAGAAAAACCAAAGTGTATATGAGTGAACGAGCGTGAGTGTGCAAACAATAAAGGTTTTGTGGACCAAGGGAATTCGGGATCCCGTAGGAGACCACACCAGGTGAGTGGACACTTGGTGGCGTGAGAGTGGCTTGCTCACGTTAACATTGATTAAAGTACAAATGAGCAAAGTAGTAGATATCGCAGACCAAAGGTCAGCGAAGGTATAGAGTACCGCAGACCAAAGGTCAGCGAGGTTTTTGTTTAGAGAGCGCAGCCCAGGTGGTTGGCGTAGAACCCATATAGGCCCATTCAGATACGCTCCGGCTGAGGTTTCGCAGCCTGAAAAATGATTCCATTAGTCGTACGGCGGATAAGTAATAGCTACCCATACGCTGTGCGATTGGACCGCGCGTTCGTGGGTGCAATACTTAGCTCACCGTGATACCCTTTTATGAGTTTCGCGGAAAATCGTGGGATCATAAGCGCTGGGTGTAGCACACGCAACGTGATTTGTGTAACATTTTTTTTGTTTTAAGGGAGTTTTCGCTGGTCACTCAGGAAATCTCCAACGACCAATATTTACTGGGAAGGGTAAGTCACTCCCATATACTTTCAGTAAATAGAGGTTACACAGGGGCCCTAGGTTGGGTACGTACCGGCGCTGACGACAGTGTTTAGGTGTATTGGCCAACGTGGGCGTGAGTGGGTGAGAGCACTCGTTGAACTTTCACCGTTGCCTTATTTTGAGTATTTTGGTTTTTTTGTAGGAATTAGCTGAGAAGGCAATACCTCCAAAAGATGGGGGCCAGTTGCTCAAGTAAGGGACGATCAACCAGGGTTCAGGTTGATATTCCGCGGCCCAAGGGGTCGGCGAGGTACATAATGTGTGAGAAATATGGATCACACGCAGAGGTTTTATGCAATGAATGGGAACGTATGACTGCGGAAGATAGGGAACCATTCCCTAAAGTAGGCAGTTTTAATCCAGAGGTGTTGTAAAATTTAAGGATTAGGATATGTCTGTTAAGATCCCGAAAACAAAGGATCAGACACTCAAACTGTTTACATTTGTGGCAACGAGAGAGTGATATGCAGAGGGAACTAGCTCACGCAGCCGATTCCAACCCTAGCAGGAAACTGATTGCAACTGCACCACCACCACCGTATATTACAGGGGAGAAAGTGGCTACAGACAATGGCATACTAATATATGATAACAGTGAACTTGATAAATGTATTAATGCTAACCCATGCAAGTTGTATCCCATCTTAAACTTCCCTCAGGACTGCGAGCAAGAAGATGAGCCCAGCACGATATCGGCACTCTCTCTAGCAGCCACCATACAAGACACACAAGTGGGCACGGCCCAACCAGTAAGAAAAGTAGCAAAGGCCCCTAGCGGAGGGACAGGTGAGGTCGTGTCCACAGGTAAGTACGGTACAGTACATTATGCAGAGACAATTGCACCTCACATTGTAGAAGCAACTCAGAATGATGTAATTGAACTAAATCCTGTCAGGGTGATCGCAGTCCCCAATGGGAAGACTGACGCTCAGGGAGTCACTCCCGTCAGGAAAATTGCTATGCATTGTCCTTGGTCCCGGACAGAATTGAGAACAATTATGTCTGAATTTCCAGATCCCAGAAAGGATCTAGCCGCATGTCAGAGGTTTATCAGAGAATTAGGTAACGCCACCGAACCCACAAACAAAGATTGGCGGATAGTGCTACGGGCATGTTTGCCCTCCAATATTGACCCTGTGAAATTCATTGCTGATTGTAAATTAGACGCAGAAGTACCTCTCACTGATGAATACACTCAGGAGAATGTACGACAGATCAATCTGCAGTTAGGAGTATATTTCCCTACTGTTGTCAAATGATTGCTAGCCTTGGAAATGAACCCGAGGTTACAGTTGATGTAGCTGGTAGATGACTACCTTTCCTTGTAGATACAGGGGCGGCCAGGTCAGTGTTAAATTCAACGGTAGGTATGAAAACCACGGGTAAAACAATTTTCAGCAATGGGGGTAACAGGAGTAGTGCAACACTACCCTTTAAGTAGACTAGCGGAGATTACGATAGGGCCTTTGCAGACCAAGCACTCCTTTTTGCTAGCTGCATCGGCTCCGACTTATCTACTTGGGAGAGATTTATTGTGTAAGATGAGGTGTCTTCTTAGATATACCTGAGAATCATGTTCAGGAAGTGCAGGATATGTTAGACACCCCACAAAGGTTAATGTCACACTCTGCTGTTATAGACAGGTGTCCATCCAAAGTAGAGGAAATTATCTCCCAGATACCGGAATCCCTCTGGACCAAAGATGGACAAGACACTGGATTGATGGAAAATGTAGCTCCTGTAGTTGTGCAAGTAAAAGATGGTAGGATAGCTCCAAAAATCCCACAGTATCCTCTGAAGCCAGAGGTGGAATTAGGAGTGTACCCAGTCATAGAGCGCTTGCTACAACAGGGCATCCTAGTTAGGACGTCCAGCACTGCCAATAGTCCCATCTTCCCTGTGAAAAAGAGTGGGGGGAGGGGTTACAGGCTAGTGCAGGATCTAAGAGGGATAAACAAGATAGCTGAGAGCCAATTCCCCGTAGTGCCAAATCCAGCTGTCATCCTCATGCAAATTCCCACCAACTGCGAAGTTTTTCACTGTCATTGACCTCTGTTCTGCTTTCTTTTCGGTCCCTCTGCACCCTGACAGCCAATATTTGTTTGCATTTACATACAGGGGAGTGCAGTACACCTGGACTCGCCTACCCCAAGGTTTCATTGACAGCCCAAGCATTTTCTCCCAGGCTTTGCATGACTGTTTACAATCCTTTCAACCTGAGAGTGGATCAGTATTAATACAGTATGTAGATGACTTACTGCTGTGTTCAGATTCACTCGAGTCGTCCTTGAAAGACACGAAACTGCTTCTGTTTCACCTTTCTAATATGGGACACAAGGTTTCAAAAGATAAGTTACAGTTGTGCCAGACCAAGGTAAAATATTTGGGACATTGCTTGACACAGGGACTTAGACATCTCACCGCTGATAGAATACAGGCGATTTGCGACATGACTCTGCCACAAACCCAGCAGCAGATCCGCACTTTCCTTGGAATGTGTGGGTACTGCCGAAACTGGATCCCAGGGTTCTCCATACTGGCTTTACCTTTGCAGGAAATGATCTCCTCGAACAAACCAGATCGGATCTCTCACACAGATGAGTCCGAACTGGCTTTTGAGAGACTTAAACAATGCCTATCACAGGCACCTGCATTAGGCATGCCAGATTATGGGAAACCTTTTGAGTTGTACGGTACGGAAAGTGCTGGGTGTGCGGCAGGTGTCCTAACCCAGAGACATGGTGTTGCCAGCAGGCCGGTAGCTTACTACAGTGCACAGTTGGACACCGTAGCACGGTCTCTCCCCACATGCATGCGAAGTGTTGCAGCGATAGCCCTGCTAGTGAGTAAAAGCGAAGATGTAGTGTTGGGACACAACCTGACCATCCATACACCTCATGCAGTGTCAGCCTTACTGAACTCTGCCCAAACCAGACATGTCTCATCAGCACGGTTTACAAGGTGGGAATTAGCACTAATGGCCCCTGTAAACATCACCATAAGGAGATGCAGCGCACTAAATCCTGCAACTTATCTCCCGGGTGTGCCTGGACAGGCACAAAGGGTGGAGGATGAGAGTGATGGTGAAGGAGGATTTAGTACAGACACTGACACACATGATTGTATGGAATATCTGAACCAAACTTTCATTGCAAGACCCGACATTAGTGACAACCCACTGGAAGGCGTAGATTTTACTTTTTACACTGACGGTAGTTGCCAGAGACAGACGGACTCGGGAGACTTATGTACTGGATACGCAGTCGTAGACGACAAAGGTATCATAGAAGCTGAACCCCTGGGCCCACCGCACTCAGCACAAGTTGCTGAGCTGGTCGCCCTAACCAGAGCGTGTGAATTGGCTAAGGGTAAGTCAGCCAATATATATACAGATTCTAGGTATGCCTTTGGAGTAGTGCATGATTTCGGGGCCCTATGGCACCTCAGAAATTTCATGACGGCAGCTGGCACACCTGTAGCGCATGCATCCCATATAAATAGGCTTCTAACAGCGATACAGGAACCTGACAGAGTGGCTGTTATCAAGTGCAAAGCCCACACTTACAGTCAAGACCCAGTGTCACTTGGTAACAGCCGGGTAGACGAAGCTGCTAAATCAGCAGCCAGCACCCCCATACAGACAGATATCACACAACTGATGGTATTCAATACCGTCAACACACAAAAGTTAAGTGAAATGCAAAATTTGTGTTCTCCACAGGTCAAAAGGATATGGCCAGGAGTCCTCAGGACTCTGGACAGATGGACAGGGTAAGCCAGTAGCCCCCAGAGCATATCTTCCAAGCTTAGCTGAGGCGGCACACGGTCTGACTCATCTGGGCAAAGAGGGTATGTGTAAGCTGGTGAGAGCCTACTGGTGTGCGCCAGGATTCTCTTCTCATGCGGGTAAGAGAGCGAAAGTGGAAAGAGTAAACAGCACTATTAAGAACAAGTTGAGCAAAGTGATGGCTGAAACTGGATTGTTGTGGCCAGAAGCTTTGCCACTTGTATTATACAGCATCAGAACCACTCCCAGGTCCCCCCTTAACCTATCACCCTTTGAGATTCTTTTTGGTCAACAACCCCATGTAATGATTGACCCCCAGGATGATTTGAAATGCAATAATGAGGTGACTGAAAAATATATGGTTAAGATGAGCCAGCAGTTGAGGAATCAAAACAGAAATCTAAAGCTGGTGATTCCTGACCTACCAAACAGTAATTGTCATGACATTGAACCTGGGGATTATGTAATGATTCGAAATTTTCTACGCTCAGGTTGCCTCATTGACAGGTTGGAAGGACCGTACCAAGTCTTACTAACCAGCACGACAGCATTAAAGGTTGCAGAGAGAGAGACTTGGGTCCACTCGTCCCACTGTAAGAAGGTCGCTGACCCAGAGAGGGCCCATGACAAAGAGCAGAGTGTAGAGGAAATCGTATCACTGGAGTGCCTGTTCCGGGAAGGTTGAGAGGCAGGACTATTGTCACGGCACCTGAGCACGGAGAACTACAAAACCAGAGGCGGATGTCGCACCAAATTTCTTTTTTTATTATTTTCTCCATCTCCCATTACCTTCTTTTCCCCCTTCCTTGCTCCTTTTTCTCTCCCCTTAACAAGATGGACTTAGCCCAAGAGACTGCATTCTGGGTTTTCCTGTTGACCCTGTTGTTGACCAGAGCAGTCTGTTTCGGTGAGAGTACCAGAGAGGTCGAGAAAGGATCTGGAATGGGTTCTGATGGCAAGGACGGATTTGTAGAATTCCAAGAGCAACACATCCACCGAGCAAAGGCGAGTATCAGAAAACGATCTGGTAGTCAAGAAACTAGGAGGCACTGTGAAGGGTTATTGACTGAGGAAAATTGTATTTGTAGAAACTGTGAAAACATAGTTGAGGACGGGTGCATCCAGAGATGTCAGTCCAGCCTTAATATCAACATGGACCGTCATCCATTGAGTGATTATCACTCATTAGTGGGTAAGGTTTTAAACCAAACAGAATGCTGGGTGTGCTCACAAGTACCTCAAGGTCAGAGCAAGTCAGGACTAGTACCGTATCCTTTGACAATAGATGAGGTACTTGAATTACGGGGTGGGAGACCGGTGGACAAGAAATTTAATATTTCGAGGCCCCCTAGTTTGAAGCTCCACCAATATCATGTGGATAGATCCTTAGTATGTTTCAACATTTCCAATTCCCGAAAGCCGGGAAATTGGGAAGTGACATGGAATAACCAAACCATGGCATTTTCACACAGAGCCGACAGAATACCCGTAGACTCAGAAGTTATACGCCAAATAGCCGATGGTGGAAGGTATTTTCGGTACAGGTATACTCTAGGAAGTAGGACCATGCGGGTTGGAGAAGTATCACCAGGGTACTGTGCGCATATCATACAGCCTGATACGTGTACTAAACAGATGAGAGAGTTAGGGATAGGATTTTTCACTTGGAAGGTTTGCAATATGGTAATGTCGTATTCTGTCCCATATGTTCTCCCCGATGATGCATATTTCATATGCGGGAGGAAGGCGTATAAGTGGCTTGCCCCAAACTCAGAGGGATTGTGTTACATTGGAAGAGTGTTGCCAGAAGTTATGACCATAACCCATAATAAGATGAAAGACGTTCACCGCAATGCTCAAGCTCCTTACACTCATACTCACTATGAACACATCGTTAAGAGACACCTTATAGATAGGACAGAGCACGCAGCCTCTGATTTGATTCACAAATCCACCGGGATTCAATTCCTGCTCGCGTTAGACATCACCCGTACCGCCAGAGGAATTATAAATTATAGGTATATCCACGCGCTAGCAAACCTAATAGATAATATCACCGAGATGTATGATGACACCTTCAGGTATACAGGGAGGGAGTTGCAAGCTTACAAAACGGAACTGATCCAGCACAGGATGGTTCTCAATTATATTACAGCGGTGACAGGCGGGTACTGTGTCACCTTGGCAACTCAGTATGGTGTGAAGTGCTGCACGTACATTACAAACAGCACTGATGACCCATCCGAGGTCATAGATCAAAAGATGGACGATATCTTGCAATTGAAGTGGGAGTTCCGGAGGAGACACAACCTTACCCTTACTGCTGTGAGTAATGAACTGACCGGTTGGGTCTCATGGTTGAACCCACGCAATTGGTTCTCAGGTTTAGGAGAATGGGCTCAAAATGTTATCGTGAGTGTAGGAAAGTTTCTCCTTTGTATCCTGGGAGTTGTCATAATGATTGGTTTGATATTTAGGTGTGTTCGAATTTTAACACGGCGCAAGCATGGTACCAAAGTGATGAGTTTGAGGAGCAGGGGCATTGGTGCAGCAACTGATTTAATTTATGACCCATCAATAGAGACAATGTTGTGATAAAACATGATTCCACGGTCCGTTTCTTTCACCCGTTTCTCCTTTGTTTTCCCTCAGCAAAAATACACCCATCCGGAGAAGACTTCAATCAACACCCAAGAATGATTACGAGAATGTTATGTGAATGTATTGTACATATGTGTCTTATCCTCATGTCTACAACCTTCAGGTAGTGACACACATAGTCGACAGGTGATATCCACATATTAGCATTCACGTGTTCCCCCTCCATGTATCATCAACTAAATGTGCACCCCATTTGTTGGAACAAGAAGCCGAAAAGAGCTTGGTAGTGTTTGTTGGCCCACTTACAGACCCTTAATACGGGATGAGAAGGATTTAATGTATACTTCTCAATACCTCGAAGCTTATCTAGAACATATACGGCACGATGATACATGCCCCTCAGACATGGATTTCATACATACATGCTTTTACTATCCCACTAGGTCATACATTTCCCACCTACACCTCTCCTCCTACCATGCAACCATTTATGGATAATGTATTGTATATTTTTATCCAACCATCTGTAGATATTGTATTGTATATTTTTCCTGTTTAATGTTTAGATAGTGGCAGTTATTGTTGACTGCCAAAGGGTGGACTGTCAAAGTCGAAAAAATATTGTAATGCATATACCCTGTACTAACCCCATGCACATGCCCGCTGCACGTGCACTCAGTCTGCCGTGCGTGCACATATCCGCAATTTGCGTAAAGTAGCTTCCCATGGCCATGCGCCTTAGCGCGTGGTATGCGCATTTATGGTGGAGTTTGTGAGCGCGTAGAGGGTTATTAGAACATTACATATTTAACCAAAATAGTGCATTTTGTACCCATAGCTCCCCTGCACCACACCAGCGAGTATTAATAGTTTAAACAGTTCCCGGACTAAGGGATTCGCCTTTGCATGATAGGAAGGGTCAGATAAAGGTTGGAAGGTGATGTCTAGTATCCAGCTGTAGGGTATTTTAAGAGTAACATTCCGGTGTCGGTTAGAGAAAGATTGCATGTTCCAGCGTATAGTTATGTGCAAAAGTAGAATATAGATATTAACTGTATTTACTGTATATTATGTTTGCGGCGGGAATACAGTGGATACCACCCACCAGAGCAGTTGGGGAAAGACATTGCCCACCTTTTCAAATCAACCTTTGACCTCTCCTGTAATGAAAAGACACATCTCTGTGTCCAATGGACAATGCGATTACAGAGACCATTGTATTGTGTATGTAAGTTGTGTATAAAAAGCCCATTGTTGCCTGGCTGGTCAGAAGACTCTGAACGCTATCTATGTGATGAGCGGAGGACCGGCCGGGTTGCGCTTGCGAACATTCTCACGTATGTACATTCTCTGAAGCCATTATTCTGTTTAGATTTATCTTGTTAGCCTGTAGTGTATGATTTGTACTGTTTTACCTTTTGGAATAATCCACGGTGGCCTTAGAACCCTGTGGTTTCAACTACAAATCGGTGTTGTGTCTTCACTTTCCTGCAAGGGTTTTAAAGTATATTTATCTGTATAAGGTTTATAAGTCTTGATAAGGTGTACGCACTGCGGGTACTTTATACCGTCAGCGCTACGTAAAGGTTTAAGATATAACATCGTTGCAGTACTTTGCTGCTAAGGGTTTAAAGTGTAATCATATCATTGCATTGTATCACTATCAAGGTTTAAAGGTTATCAATTGTGTGTGCGCACGCTGTGTGTACTCTGTACACTCAGCGCGGCGTGTGTACGCCAAATACGTACCACGTGCGGGACTCTGTATGCAAATAGCGTACAAAGTGCGTAGCACGTGTGTTCGGTCTAGCGGCCATAGCGGCTCCACCGTAAAAGTGTATTTAGAGGTATAGCTTTAAGGTCTAAGATAATATCAGCATTATCAAGAGCCAGCTGCATGCCAGGTCACTATCACAGACTCTAAAGGTCATCTACCCAGATGACTGAGGACCAGACTGGGAAGCGCAGGCGACAAAACCAAACCCGTATGTACCATTGACTGTAGCCATTATTCTATTGTATTGTATTGCTTTGTTATTGTAACCCCCTTTCAGTAATAATATGTTGTGGTGTCGGAACCCAGCATTTTAAATACAAACTGGTGTCGTGTTTCCTTTCCCTGCTAAGGTATTAGAGTGTATTTTCAGCCACTTGGGCTGCTGCATTGTGCTAACAGCGTATAGGCCTGTGTACGCAAACTGTGTAGTCACTACGCCCTTTAGGCATACGTACGCAGAGTGCGTACACTGTGCGACTTTGTGTACGTAAGGTTTGTGAATAACATAAAGGTGAAAGCTTAATTACCGCGGCCGCAGCGGCTCAATATTAAAGTGTATCACATGTGTTTAAGGTATATGATTTTTAGTCCTGTAAGTAAACCAGCGTTTACACTATCCTATATGCAATCATCAGAATTACACTAACTCATCCCACTGACTATCCTATCTGCAATCAACATTACACTAACTCATCCCACTGACTGTCCTATCTGCTATCAGCATTACACCAACTCATCCCACTGACTATCCTATCCGCAATCATCAGCATTACACTAACACATCCCACTGACTATCCTATCTGCAATCATCAGCATTACACTAACTCATCCCACTGACTATCCTATATGCCAGGCATTCCCAACCACGGTCCTCAAGGCACACCAACAGTGCAGGTTTTAGTGATATCCAGGCTTCAGCACAGGTGACTTAATTAGTAGCTCAGTTATTTTTATTTAACCATCTGTGCTGCAGCCTGGATATCACTAAAACCTGCACTGCTGGTGTGCCTTGAGGACCGTGGTTGGGAATGCCTGCTATATGCAATCATCAGAATTACACTAACTCATCCCACTGACCTATCTGCAATCAACATTACACTAACTCATCCCACTGACTGTCCTATCCGCTATCAGCATTACACCAGCTCATCCCACTGACTATCCTATCAGCAATCATCAACATTACACCAACTCATCCCACTGACTCTCCTATCTGCAATCATCAGCATTACACTAACTCATCCCACTGACTATCCTATCTGCAATCATCAGCATTACACCATCTCATCCCACTGACTATCCTATCCGCAATCATCAGCATTACACTAACTCATCCCATTGACTATCCTATCTGCAATCATCAGCATTACACCATCTTATCCCACTGACTATCCTATCCGCAATCATCAGCATTACACTAACTCATCCCACTGACTATCCTATATGCCAGGCATTCCCAACCACGGTCCTCAAGGCACAACAACAGTGCAGGTTTTAGTGATATCCAGGCTTCAGCATAGGTGACTTAATTAGTAGCTCAGTTATTTTTATTTAACCATCTGTGCTGCAGCCTGGATATCACTAAAACCTGCACTGCTGGTGTGCCTTGAGGACCGTGGTTGGGAATGCCTGCTACATGCAATCATCAGAATTACACTAACTCATCCCACTGACCTATCTGCAATCAACATTACACTAACTCATCCCACTGACTGTCCTATCCGCTATCAGCATTACACCAGCTCATCCCACTGACTCTCCTATCTGCAATCATCAGAATTACACTAACTCATCCCACTGACTATCCTATCTGCAATCATCAGCATTACACCATCTCATCCCACTGACTATCCTATCCGCAATCATCAGCATTACACCATCTCATCCCACTGACTATCCTATCCGCAATCATCAGCATTACACTAACTCATCCCACTGACTATGCTCTCTGCAATCATCAGCATTACACTAACTCATCCCACTGATTGTCCTATCCGCTATCAACATTACGCTAACTCATCCCACTAACTATCCAATCCACAATCATCAGCATTACACTAACTCATCCCACGGACTGTCCTATCCGTAATCAGCATTACACTAACTCATCCCACTGACTATCCTATCCACAATCATCAGCATTACACTAACTCATCCCACTGACTAGCCTATCAGCAATCAGCAATATTATACCATTTCATCCCCCTCACTATCCTATATGCAATCATCAGAATTACAATAACTCATCCCCTGACTATCCTATCTGCAATCATCAACATTACACTAACTCATCCCACTGACTGTCCTATATGCAATCATCAACATTACACCATCTCATCCCACTGACTATCCTATCCGCAATCATCAATATTACACTAACTCATCCCACTGACTATCCTATCTGCAATCATCAGAATGACACTAACTCATCCTTCTGACTGTCCTATCCGCTATCAGCATTACACCAACTCATCCCACTGACTATCCCATCCGCTATCAGCACACTAACTCATCCCACTGACTATCCTATCTGCAATCATCAGCATTACACTAACTCATCCCACTGACTGTCCTATCCGCTATCAGCACTACACTAACTCATCCCACTGACTATTCTTTCCACTTTCAGCATTACACTAACTCATCCCACTGACTATCCTACCCGCAATCAGCAGCACTACACTAACTCATCCCACTATCCTATCCATAATCATCAGCATTACACTGACTCATCCCACTGACTATCCTATCTGCTATCAGCACTACACTAACTCATCCCACTGACTATCCTATCTGCTTTCGGCATTACACCAACTCATCCCACTGACTATCCCATCCGCTATCAGCACACTAAAGGTGGGTACACACTAACAGATATATCTGCAGATCAATTGATCTGCAGATATATCTATGGACGGATCGAGCAGTGTGTTCAGCATACACACTGCTCGATCCGTCGTGGACTGACGTAATGAACTGGGCGGGCGTGTACACACGCCCGCCCAGTTCACCTGTCAATCACCGCCGGCCGCCGCAGCATGTGTACGGGCGGTCGGCCGACCGCCCCGTACACACACAGCGACGCGCCAATATATCGGTAGATATATTGGCCGTCGGCTGTGCTGCGCGGCCGACGCGATACGTCTGTGAACGACGGAGTTCACAGACGTATCGGCCGTACACACTGGCCGACGGTCCCGCGATATATCGGGCGTTCAGGAGAACGGACGATATATCGACCAGTGTGTACGGGCCTTAACTCATCCCACTGACTATCCTATGCGCTATCAACATTACACTGACTCATCCCACTGACTATCCTATGCGCTATCAGCACTACACTAACTCATCCCATTGACTATCCTATGCGCTATCAGCATTACGCTAACTCATCCCACTGACTATCCTATGCGCTATCAGCACTACACTAACTCATCCCATTGACTATCCTATGCGCTATCAGCACTACACTAACTCATCCCACTGACTATACTATGCGCTATCAGCACTACACTAACTCATCCCACTGACTATACTATCTGCTATCAGCACTACACTAACTCATCCCACTGACTATACTATGCGCTATCAGCTTCCGATGCTATTAGTTGGACTTCCAGTCTTTTTATTACAGTTTGCAGCATTTTATTTCTGAGAATATATGGGGGATTGTGGTTTGTGATAATGCAAAGGATGCTTTATTGCTGGTGCACAATATGGGGCTGATGCAGAATGGGATACATCTCCCTGACTAGACTGACCCCATTTTACCCATCTGAAAACATGCGTAATTACACACATAGGCGTACGCAGGGGTGTGCAAGGTGTAAGCCGGAACACCCCTTAGGAAGCCCCAATTTAAATAAAGAAAAATGAAAGCACCGTGATCGACAGCAAGGGAGCAGTGGGGAGACATTAGGCCACTAGTTCCATAGAGTCAGTATGCAGCTATTTAATAAGACAGGGGAACACCTCTCCCTGTTGACATGCTGTCAAACTGTCCCCTTCCCATCTGTGCCTATGCTTCCCTACTGACCTGTGCCTCTGTCTCCTTCACCACTTCTGTCTCTGCCCCTTCACCTCCTGTGCCTCTGTTTGCCTACCCACCAGTGCCTCCGCTCCCTTCACCACCAGTGGCTTTGCCTCCTTCACCACCTGTTGCTCCACCTCCCCTCACCACCAGAGCCTCTGCCCTCTTCACTACAGGTGCTTCTGCCCACCTCACCACCAGTGCCATCTGTACCTCTACAAAAAACAAATAGGAGTATAACTAGCGAGAAAAAAACCGTTACGGGAGTACAATTGCGATGTATTATGTGAGTACGGTACGTCCCTTTTAGGGATTACTGTATGAAGGTGTGTTCACGACTTGTTCATTCACACTATCGGTGACTGGTGGTTAAAGATACCGTTATGGGAATACCTTTGTTATTTGTTATGTGAGTACGGTACGTCCTAATACAGGTTGAGTCTCCCTTATCCAAAATGCTTGGGACCAGAGGTATTTTGGATATGGGATTTTTCCGTATTTTGGAATAATTGCCTACCATAATGAGATATCATGGTGATGGGACCTAAATCTAAGCACAGAATGCATTTATGTTTCATGTACACCATATACACACAGCCTGAAGGTAATTTTAGCCAATATATTTTATAACTTTGTGCATTAAACAAAGTGTGTGTACATTCACACAATTCATTTATGTTTCATATACACCTTATACACACAGCCTGAAGGACATTTAATACAATATTTTTAATAACTTTGTGTATTAAACAAAGTTTGTGTACATTGAGCCATCAAAAAACAAAGATTTCACTATCTCACTCTCACTTAAAAAAGTCCGTATTTCGGAATATTCCGTATTTCGGAATATTTGGATATGGGATACTCAACCTGTATTGGTCGATCATTGTGCAGAGGTGTGTCCGTGATTGGTCTATTCACATATTCACGATAGAAGGCTGAAAGATACCTTTATGGGAGTCATTCACTCATTTAACATGTGAGTCTGGTACGCAGTTCCTTCCATCGCACCTACTTTATCCATCCACGTGGGTGATATCACATTTTTTTGACATACTACACTATGTTATTTTATTTTGATTCTGTTTGAGGTACATATCTCACTGAAAAAAGGACTGTATGGAGTGAAGAACAGAAGTCCCACTGTCTATACAAATTATCCATCGACTTCCATTGAGATATGTTCCAAAAGGTTCATTTTGTCTGGACAATTATTGGACATCTATGTTGTTACAGGACGCTAGTTATACTCCTATTTCTTTTTTTTGTGCTTGTATTGCAGGGATTTGGTGGTCCCTTTGTGTGTACTCAGCTGCATAAGTCTATTTTTTGCGCCTTGGGACTGTTCTCTTTTGTATTTGTAGATTCCATCTGTACCTCTGCCCACTTCACCATCTGTGCATAAAGTAAAGGGTCTCACAGCAGCAGTACCTACTGCCAGGGGTGTATCTAGGGGTCTGAGCGCCCCTGGCAAAGTAAGGAACTGGCGCCCCCCACCTCCCCCACCCAGAGGGGTGTGGGGGGGGGGGGATTACAGATAGGCTGAGGTCAGGGACACTGAGGGAGAATTACAGGGAGGGTGTGGGTAGGGACAATGAGGTGGAGGGCTTACAGGGAAGCTGAGGTCAGAGACACTGAGGGGCAATTACAGGTAGGGTGTGGGCAGAGACACTGAGGGGGGATTACGGGGAGGGTGCGGGCAAGGACACTGAGAGGGAATTACGGGGAGGGTGCGGGCAGGCATACTGAGGGGGAATTATGGGAAGGTTGTGGACAGGAACAAAGGGAATTACAGGAGTGTATGGGCAGGGTCACTGAGGGGGCAGTTACAGGGATGGTGCAGGCAGGGACACTGAGGGGGAATTATGGGAAGGGTGCGGGCATGGTCACTGAGAGGGAATTACTGGGAGGGTGCGGGCAGGGACACCGAGAGGGAATTACGGGGAGGCTGCGGGCAGGGATACTGAGGGGGAATTATGGGAAGGGTGTGGACATGGACACAGGGAATTACAGGAGTGTATGGGCAGGGTCACTGAGGGGGCAGTTACAGGGATGAAGCGGGCAGGGACACTGAGGTGGAATTACAAGGAGGGTGCCGGCAGGGACACCGAGGGGCATAGGCGGATCCAGGGGGGGGGGGGCACTTGGGCCCGTGCCCCCCCCTGTCGTTTCTGACTTCTTTTTTTTTAAAAGGAGAACAGCAGCAGCACTACTGCTATTTCCGTCAGTCAGATTTGATAAAAGAGCCGGCAGTCACTAGGACCAGCCGCTGCTCTAACAGCAAGTCCGTGTGGTAACCAATGGGAAGGCTGGAGCTGCAGCTCCAGCCTCCCCCTGCTCCCACCGCAACCTACCTACCCCACTGCCAGCCAGCCAGAGTCCAGCCCAGGCGCGGTGTTCAAATGCCAGCATCGAGTAAGACTGTTACTTATGACGGTGCAGTAGGCTTCATTAGCCCTCACTGCACCGCACAGTTTCCCAGCGCTTCCTCCTCCACTTCCTTTACCACCATGCTAGGTGCAGTCACACTCAGCCTCAGCTTTGAGAAGGCGGCCCGTGTGATTGTGACAGGGCTGTCCTGCAGAAGTCTTAAGCTGCTTGTTGGAGATCCAGCTGGCTGCTTCTGCTAATCAAAGATGGGCAGTTTGTGTCCTGCAGTCTGAGTCTCAGTGCAGTGCCCAAAACAAGGTATGCTGCACCTGCCACCACCAACTAAAAACTATAATAATTATATTGTGCTGGGGTGCCTTCCAGGCTCCCAAACCTAATGGAACAGGTGACCAACATTTCAAGGCCCAATCAGCCTTTTCATCAGGATGACACATTGGCAATAAACCAGGATGCGCTCCTACAGCCAATCAATACCTGATGGTGTATTCTGTGAGGCCACGCCCCCTGTGATACCACTCCTCTTATCTGTGAGCACGCGTGCCTTGGGTGCATGTAAATATAACTTACCGTTCCCCTAACATGGTGCCCCCCCTTTTATTTTCTTCTGGATCCGCCCCTGCCAAGGGGATATATGCACACATACTGTACATAGTTAAAAACACCTCTCTAGGTGTGATGGCACTACATAGCCCAGCATATCCCAGCAAGTGCCATCCTGGCCAATAGGAAGATAAACCCCTGCCTACTGCTAAGGAGACCTCAGAGTGCCCGGCCGGGAAGAAGACTCAGGTGCAGTGCAGGGGAGCCCTGACCAGGATCAGGAGGAATAGTGTAGATTTGGTGAGTGGTCTGTGTAGGCGAAGGGGACATGTGGGTTAGTATGTTCAGCACACCCTTTATTGAAACTATGCACACGTATGCGCAACTCTGCATAGCCCACATTTCAGTCTACATGTCCTCACTACACTTATGCTACATGTGAATGTCCAATTAGCACCTGGTCACCCCCATTCAGCCGCTGTGGTTGCATATGCCTGATTCAGGAGCATGCACAGTGCAAAGATACGTCTGCAAAACTGACTTTGGTTCGCCCACATGGTACATTTCATGAAGAACTGACAGTGTAGACATAAAACTCATCAATACAACAAAGTAACTACAGGTGCATAGGCCACATTCATTGTTGTCCTGTTTCTGTACAGAGAGAGACAAATAAATACACACTTTAAAAAAAATCAAACAAGAAAACAACAGTTTAAAGTCAGCTATCCCTGCGTTAGATTGAGGATAAACTCTGTATGAAGCCCAGGTTATTTTGCTGAGAGGCAGACCTTTTATTCATTATACTGAGAAGCCCTTTGCCCTTGGGTTGAAATTTTAATCCTCATACATTTAAAAAGGAACTGATGCACCCTGGGAAATGGCCTAACAGCACATTCAAAAGGGATTAAGAAGTCGCAGTTTGAAACGATGTACTATAATCCTAATTACCTTACATCTAATTACCCATCTACATAACACAGTCAAACAAAGATAGACAAAAGTAAGTGAGATGTAAAGGGCAAACTGAAATACATTCTCATACTTTGTATATACGTGTAGCAGCAATATAATACTATAAATAATTGTTGCTGGTAGCGTACAGATTATACACGTTCCACAATTATAGAACAAGTCAATAAAAGGTTGCAATTAGCTTATATAACGTGTTTTATGGTGGAATCTTATAACATCATACTTACACTTCCTTACATATATTTTACAAGGAACTGCTACTAGTTTTAAAACAGCCGTTTTCATATTCATATTCCTGTAGCGTGGCTTCAAGAGCAAAACCAAGAAGGAGCCATGTCTGATAGATGCTTTATTTATAGGTTAATGGAGATGGAGCCCTCAGCCATGTCAATATCCATTGCTATATCTATCGTCCTGATACACCTTACTGCTGCCAAGTTCCCCCACCAATCGAGATAAATTATAAGATGCGGCTAGTCACTAGTGGTTTCTATCCCACTTGATTTTGTCCACTAGGAGTGCTGTTCCAATGGAGTCTGCGAGTGTTTATTAGACAAGAAAACAACATGCCAGAACTCTTTCATAGTAATAAATGTAAATATGTATAGATATTCGGTTGACCATGTTAAAAAAAAAATAGAATTTTGGTACCTACCGGTAAATCCTTTTCTCTTAGTCCGTAGAGGATGCTGGGGACTCCGTAAGGAAAGAAAAAGAAGAGGAAAGAATGTCTCTTTGCTGGCGCACAGATGAAAATTAAAAATTAACTTTTAATAGATTCGTTAAAATTGTCTAACCACGAAATAAAGAAAGTGCAATAAACTAATGTGAAATAATTCCCATATATGGTGAAATGAAAATAAATTATTAAAATCAAGGTTCGCTACCTGTGTCGTGTCTTTATTAATCCAAATTGAATGTATCCTAAGCAGACTATGCTGTATTCGTACAATTCATTATATCAATTGTGGGCTTATTAATTAACGATGATTAGCCCAATATTAGAATGTTGAATACTTTATAATATTTGTTGATTATTTACTGATAGTTATATCATGAGTTTGGCAATAGTTCTCAATATCATTCATTACAACATTCCTCCAGCAGTAGCTTCCCTCATTTCAAGCCAGTGTAATCTCCTATAGTAACTCTAGCTATTATGGTAAGGTACCGTGTGGCTACTAAGGAGATGGTGTCAGCATGTAAATAAATGCTGAGTATTGAGTGAATGATATGAATACATAGGGATATTTAATAGTTCTCCCACTGTTTTAAGTGGGGCTATTAATAAACACAGTTATTTTACTGGGGAGATCACTTTAAGTAGAGAGAGACATATCCTTCCACAATGGTTACATTTCAGAATTAGTAGCTGGTGCAGAACATATCCCCTTCCCCCTTTCCCTATATACCTCGGACTCTATAAGGACCATGGGGTATAGATGGATCCGCAGGAGCTTGGGCACACTATAAAGACTTAAACTGGGTGTGAACTGGCTCCTCCCTCTATGCCCCTCCTCCAGACCTCAGTTAGAAACTGTGCCCAGGAGAGATGGACATTTCGAGGAAAGAATTTATAAACACGGTGAGTGTCATACCAGCTCACACCACGAACACACCGCAGAACGTGGCATTCAATAGAAAACCAGCCTACAGCATGAAAAATACACAGCCACATGCTGTGTGCCAACACAACCAATAATAAGCCACCGCATGCCATGGCATGAACAACGTCAACAACAGTCTGACAGAGAAGAAACACCACTAGAGTGTAACCAAAAATAAGAACTGCAGACACAGTACGCACTGGGACAGGTGCCCAGCATCCTCTACGGACTAAGAGAAAAGGATTTACCGGTAGGTACCAAAATCCTATTTTCTCATACGTCCTAGAGGATGCTGGGGACTCCATAAGGACCATGGGGATTATACCAAAGGTCCAAAACAGGCGGGAGAGTGCGGATGACTCTGCAGCACCGATTGAGCAGACATGAAGTCCTCATCAGCCAGGGTATCAAACTTCTAGAACTTTGCAAAAGTGTTTGAACCCGACCAAGTATCCACTCGGCAAAGTGGAACCGCCGAGACTCCTCGGGCATCCGCCCAAGAAGAGGCCATCTCCCCAGTAGAACGGGCCTCCACCGACCACGGTGACAGCAATCCAGCCGTAGAACGAACATGCCAAATAGCATCACAGATCCAGCGTGTAACAGACTGCATAACACAGTCACCCCAACCATGCTGGGAACATACCAGACAAACAGAGCCTCTGTTTCTCCAAACTGAGCCAAATAGGCGACCTAAATATTCAAATCCCTGGCTACCCATAGAGAATTTGAATCAGCTAATGCCTAAGTAACCACCAGCATCAAAATAGACCGATTTCTGCAAAACCCAGAAACCACTCTTGGCAGAACTACTAACCGAGTCCTCAATTCCTCTCTATCCACATGAAAGATCAAACAAGGCTCTTGTGTGACAAAACCACCACTTCCGACACCCGCCGTGCGGATGTCAAAGCCAAGAGCATGACCACCTTCCAAGAGAGAAATATTTGTAAAGAAATTATTAGGCCACATTGCACTGAAATGAAGCCCCACTTTAGGCTTGCCTCCACACCGGTTCGTAACGTATGGATAAGGACGACCTAGCTGAAAGCCTTTCATAGGAGCCCTCCTGGCTACACACCAAAACACATAGTTACGCCAACTACGGAGGTAAAGCTCAGCCCTTACTTCTTTCTTAGCCTGAAAAATTGAGGAAATGACGTCACTGGAAACACCCTTTCGGCTTAGGGTATGGCATTCAACCGCCACGACGTCAGACACAGCCGCGGTAAGTCTTGCCACACGGCCTGATCTCGCTGAAAAAGATCCTCACGGAGAGGAAGAGGGCAGGAATCTTCTATGAGTAAATCATGAAAAACTGGAAAGCAAACCCTCCTTGGCGAGACCGGATCCAAGCGGATCGCCTGAACCTTTTTTCATCTCACAATTATCACCGTCAGAAAAAGTAAAAGCGGAGAGGCCACATAGACCGACTAAAAACACCCACGGCGTCACAAGGGTGTCCACAGCTATAGCTTGAGCGTCCCTTGACCTGGAACAATATCCCTGAGACCTCTCTATGAGGCGAGACGCCAACATATCTAAGTGCGACATTCCTCAAAGACCCGTCACGTCTGTGAAAACTTCTCGTCGATAACTGAATTTCTCCCGGATGGAGATCGCGTCAGCAGAGGAAATCAATTTCTCCGTCGTTCACCTCCGGAACGAAGACCGCTAATATAGCGTTTCCAGACTTTTCCACCCAACGGCAAAACTGTGCATCTTCTGCCATTGCTGCTTTGCTCCTTGTTCCGCCATAGCGGTTTACCTACACCACTGCTGACAAGTCGTCTAGCAGAACTAACACGGGCAGAAGATGAAGATTACGTTTGTCGAAACTAACTCTTAATTCAAGAAAGCTTAAAGCAGACAAGCTTTCCAACTTGACCTTATCCCCTGGAAACACGTCCCTTGCAAGTACTGCTCCCCTGTCTCGGAGATCTGTATGCACGGACCCCAGGATCTACACCCGGAACCCGAACCTTCATCCCTCTAGAAGGAGAGAACCGAGCCGACACCACAGGAGCGATGTCCTGGCCGTTAGGATTATATTCAGGTGCATGCCCAACCGGTTTAGCAACGGAACACATTGATGAAGTGTCAGAGTAAAGCCGATCCAACTCTGGATCGTCAGACCTCCTTTCACATGGAAAAACACCGAACCTTAACCGGTCATTATCTACTCTGAAACCCACCTCCGACATCTGTGTCGTTGGAAACAACAGCCAATCCCTGTGTCGAAGAACAGTCAGAGAGAAACAACGATTTGCACCTTTATACAGGGACCACCGGACAATGTTCTGATTCCAACGCACTTCTGTACGGTGTTGTGTACTATCTTCCCTTCCAGAACGGAATGGCAAGAACTATTAGAAAAACAGTAAAGGGAACAACCATAACTCCAAATGTTCCCCTTTGGATTCTATAAATAACCCACAGGTCCCAGTCTATTTCTGGACCAACCGAAGCATAGTAGACAAGTGCCCGACGGAGCAGGGACCAGCCCGATAGACTCAGCGACAAGTGGTGGATGTGGAGGAAACAGACCCGACATCCACTTCTGCGTACCTAACAAGGCTGCAGAACTCTTACCTTTTCACCTTCCCCTGACTACACAGAACAGAAACAAAAGGACTGTATCGAACCGGTTAAAACGACCACATCCCACAAAGGAATGCGTCACCAACTGTTGTGAAAGAGGCTAACACACAAAGTTAGACTTACCAGAGGAATCCGCCGAGATTGAATGACCATAAGCCACCAAACAGCTGCATACCTTCCTCCATCATCTCCCGGAGACATCCTCCGCATTCTTCCGGTCACACCTCTGTCACGTGACAGCCTGCTGCAATGTTATAAGGTAGAACAAACATAGACAAGCCTACCCACACTGGGTAGGGTAATTCTATCGGATGCCTACCCGAATACAACACTCCCTGAAGTGCATACAGCGCAACAAGGCCAAAGTATAGAAATAAAATTTCACTTAGCTGCCGGTGTATGATCCTTTGCGACCGGGCTCTGCGTCGGCCAGGAGTTGACTGACATAATTTACTCTCCGCGATGTGAAGAGAAGAATATTCGGACTCCTTGAGAGGACCGAACCAACTCGTCACGGCCAATCTAGAGCTTAATCAACAGAGCGACCAGTACATGATAAGAATACCATTATTTCAACATTCATGGATATACATCAGGTAATACACAATAAAACACATATATCCTAACCATGCATATATATAAACCTATATCTACATATATACACATATAGATATAACCCATACGCACGTGGATTGTCCAGACCTGTCAGGTCTCTAGTGACGGTAATGTGCTGTGAATGTGTATGACCATGTACTGACATGCCCCCGATGTGGATCTACCAGGAACGTTAAGGTCGACAGAAACTTAGTAAATGTCGACAGCAATGAATAGGAAGCGGGCAAAAATTAATCACGGAACCCCGAGGGGACTGAGGGAAGGATACAAACACAATATTGATAACTTCCCCCCCACATATACCAATAAATATATATACAGGTACAACGTAATTACCGCTTGATAATTTTTTTACCCAGGAAATACCATTGATGCCGAAATGGCATCCCCAAACAACTGTATCTCCCCTATCGTGTTTGCTGTTTTAAACACACGAGACACCAATTTTTTAGTACTTAATTTCCCGAGTCAAACACCACCATGCGCTGGCGAAGCCGACAGTTATTCCCACAGCAGCTTGTGACAAAGCCCTGACACCTGCCGACATATGGCGACTAACCAATAGTGGGTACAAACAGGGAAACATTGAATTCATGTAATATAAGAGTAATTATGAGTCTATTATCAACCATAAAGCTATATGACCCCCATATAGCTTTAAAATACTGTGCCCCCCCTCCATCTTACTGACTAGCAAGTCCTGGCGGGGATTTGAAGAAAAATGGCGCTGACTCTTGTATGAGGGCTAAGCTCCACCCCTTCCCGGCGCGCTTAAGCCCGCTCAACTAAATAAATACATATATATGTTAATGAGCTGGGGAACCTATATACATATAGGGAGTAAGCCCCCGTTTGTCTAATACGCAGCCCAGGGTGCCCCCCCTGCGCCCCGCACCCACAGAAGCCGTTGGTGTGTGGGAGCCACGGAGCGCAGCGCACACGCTGCAATACCCCGGCGGCCGAAGACACCCGGTGTCCGGGTACGTTCCCCCACCCGGGATAATACACTAGATGCTGCCCAGGGCGCTCCCCCCCAGCGCCCTGCACCCTGCAGGCCGATGGCGCGCGGGAGCAGGGAGCGCAGCGCTACCGCTGCTGCTCCCGCCTGTTCGCGGCGTACTGGCTGGGCGGCACCGAAGGATGTCCCCCCGCCAGTGAACTTTATAGTAAATATATACAAATATATACATATATATACTGCCCAGGGCGCTCCCCCCCAGCGCCCTGCACCCTGCAGGCCGATGGCGTGTGGGAGCGGGGAGCGCAGCGCTACCGCTGCTGCTCCCTCCCGTTAACGGCGTACTGGCGGGGCGGGCACTGAAGGATGTCCCCCCGCCAGTGAACTTCATAGTAAATATATTTAAATATATACATATATATACTGCCCAGGGCACTCCCCCCCCCCAGCGCCCTGCACCCTGCAGGCCGATGGTGTGTGTGTGTGTGGGAGCAGGGAGCGCAGCGATACCGCTGTTGCTCCCCCCTGCGGCACACTGGCGGGGTGAACATACTCGGTGCCCGGGCACCTAAATATGTTCCCCTCGCCAGATCCTAGACCCTCAGCAACATGCCCCCAGGACGCTCCCCCCCAGCGCCCTGCACCCTCCAGAGACGTTGGTGTGTGGGAGCATGGAGCGCAGCGCTACCGCTGCTGTTACCTCCGTTACTGAAGTCTTCTGCCGTCACTGAAGTCTTCTTTTCTTCCAATACTCACCCGGCTTCTTACTTCTGGCTTCTGTGAGGGGATTGACGGCGCGGCTCCGGGAACAACCAGCTAGGCGCACCAAGTGATCGAACCCTCTGGAGCTAATGGTGTCCAGTAGCCGAGAAGCAGAGCCTTTAAACTCAGAAGAAGTAGGTCCTGCTTCTCTCCCCTCAGTCCCACGATGCAGGGAGCCTGTAGCCAGCAGGTCTGCCTGAAAATAAAAAACCTAACATAAAGTCTTTCAGAGAAACTCAGTAGAGCTCCCCTAGTGTGTGACCCATCACTCCTGGGCACAAAGTCTAACTGAGGTCTGGAGGAGGGGCATAGAGGGAGGAGCCAGTTCACACCCAGTTTAAGTCTTTATAGTGTGCCCAAGCTCTTGCGGATCCGTCTATACCCCATGGTCCTTACGGAGTCCCTAGCACCCTCTAGGACGTATGAGAAATTTAACAAAAAATCTCAAACGCCATTATCTCGGCAATGTGGGGTCATAGTGCCATCCAGCCCAAAGGTCAGTCAGATTCACAATGAAACCTTGGGCCACTACTTAGTAAAACCACCATGATCTCCATGGTGAAATCACTGCAGGTCTTCCCACATCCCTGGTAGGATATTAAAATAATTAAGAGTGTTTGGGTATGCTGGCATTTGTAGTAGAACAAGTGTCAGCATATCCATGGATTCTAGAGAATGGTGTCACATGTAGGGCTACAAGTATCAGCATGCCTAGGGTTACCACCTCATTCATTTTATTCTGGACACATATTAATTTCACGGGTTCTGTGGCTGGCTGACTTCAAGACTACATTTCACCTGGTTTTAATCAGCCACAGAACCTGTGTAACTAATATGTGTCCAGAATTAAAGGGATAAGGTGGTAATCCTAAGCATGCCCTGGTTTTTTTGGTCTGCATTTTTTTATTTAAAACTTCATATGAGCCCCATCATTTTCTGTATATGCTGACAAAAAAAAAGTGTGATTGCCCCCACTTCATACACTCTCCTTTACCCACAACTGCAGCGAGTGTAGTATGGTATGCCGGCGGCCAGGCTCCCGGCAACCAGCACACCGGTGCCGGGAGCCCGACCGCCGGCATACCGACAGTGTCGCGAGCGCAAAGGAGCCCCTTGTGGGCTTGCTGCGCTCGCCACGCTGCGGGCACGGTGGCGCGACACTATTTTATTCTCCCTCCAGGGGGTCGTGGACCCCCACGAGGGAGAATAGCTGTCGGTATGCCGGGTGTCGGGATCCCGGTGCCGGTATACTGTGCGCCGGGATCCCGACATTCGGCATACTGAAGACCACCCACTGCAGCAGCACATTGGGCAGTGAGGGAGAGGAGACTGTGGCCCACACTGCTGGGGAGAAAATGTAAGGATGACTGTGTCCAGCAGAGATGTGCCAGGAGTCTTTTAGGCATTCTGGGAGGGCAGGCAAATATGTGTAATGGTATGTACACACGGTGAGATATTTTCTTACGATTTTGACTATATAGTCAAAATCGGAAGAAAAGTTAGTGCAGATCGCAAGGTGAAAGTCACCTTGCGATGCCGATGCACGGTCCCGTGCGGTCGGCATTGCAAGCCTAGATAGTCAATTTTGACTATATCGTAGAAAAGATAGTCAAAATTGACACGTAGCCCAAACCGCACATAGGTGGTCATTCCGAGTTGTTCGCTCGTTGCCGTTTTTCGCAATGGAGCGATTAGGTGGCAAATGCGCATGCGCATGGTACGCAGTGCGCATGCGTTTAGTAATTTAACACAAAACTTTGGAGATTTGTACAAGCTCGAGTGACGTTTTTTCATCGCTCGAGTGATCGTAGTGTGATTGACAGGAAGTGGGTGTTTCTGGGCGGAAACATGGTGTTTTCAGGGAGTGTGCTAAAAAACGCAGGCGTGCCAGGTAGTGGCTGGTGAAACGGGGGAGTGGCTGGCCGAACGCAGGGCGTGTTTGTGATGTCAAACCAGGAACTAAACGGACTGAGGTGATCGCAATCTAGGAGTAGGTCTGGAGCTACTCAGGAACTGCAAGGAATTATTTAGTAGCAATTCTGCTAATCTTTCGTTCGCTATTCTGCTAAGCTAAGATACACTCCCAGAGGGCGACGGCCTAGCGTGTGCAATGCTGCTAAAAGCAGCTAGCGAGCGAACATCTCGGAATGAGGGCCATAGTCATTATCGCAAGCACAGCCATTATGTGCTTGTGATGCCGACCTAGTCCCTGTCGCACAGTAAGAATCAGGCTTAGCCCGAATCTCACTGTGTGTATGCACCTTAACAAACATCCAGCAGCATGACTCGATAGCAAATCTGGAATTATGCAGCGGCAGTATGGGTTACAGGAATAACACACTGGAACATCACAGTACCAGCAAATGATAGATCTACAAACCATGCACCTAGGGTTTGTAGATCTATCAAATTTACAACCAATTCAGATTAATGTTCTGGGGGGTAAAGTAAAGCACCAAATACGTTATGTAAAAAAAAAAAAAAAGTATTTTGATTTTGTAAAGCATCGCAGATGTTGCATATACACACTTAATTTGCTTACAGCAACTTCTATAATCTAATTATGCTAATTATAACCAATTGTAAATATGTGTGTAAAATGTGCAATAACTAGAGATAACTGCAGATACTCTACACCAGGCATGTCCAAACTGCGGCCCTCCAGCTGTTGTGAAACCACATATCCCAGCATGCCCTGACACAGTTTTGCTGTCAGAGAATGCTAAAGCTGTGTCAGGGCATGCTGGGATGTGTAGTTTCTCAACAGCTGGTGGGCCGCAGTTTGGACATGCCTGCTCTACACCAAATTGTTTTGTAAAACCGTAACATTTGTTTATATGAAAACATCATCTAGAAAACAAAATACTGCAGTTATTTAGGAAAAAAGGGAAAGTTTGTAATTAATAGGATTGTCCAAGGAGAAGAAAGCTCTGCCCTGAGCTCTTCTGTAAGCCCCAGATGGTGTGTTGTGAGGAAAAATCTGCATTACATGCACCCTCTGGGGCTTACCGTGCGAGGAACCCATAGATTCCTGGGATTTTAGGGTTAACACACATTAGACGCAAGTTTACCGTGCAGGGAACCTGCCTAATAAGTGAATAGCTTTGGCCATTATACCATGCGATAACCACTGCAGCTAATTGAATCTGCTGCATTATACTACGTTGTGTCATATACACTTATAAAGATGCATTAGGGGGTGTTACGCTTGTGTATGTGCAGACATCATCTTTGTATTCAGAAATGACCCCACGGGCACTCCTGTTGTGTTGGATTCATGACATGCCATGCTTCTTACCAAACGTCGTCCTGTCTGAAAGTCAGATGTATTGCTTCGGCTTCAGCTCATTATGAGATGATGCAGAGTTGAACTCAAAGTAGGTTTGCCAAACGTATCTTGTTGATTTTGCAGTACACATGCCATGGGGCCGGGTGGTCTTCAGGTTGCCGGCGGCCGGGCTCCCGATGACCACCATACCGGCGCCGGAATCCTGACCGCCGGCATACCGACAGCTTTTTCTCCCTCATGGGGGTCCACGACCCCCTGGAGGGAGAATAGATAGCGTGGTGTGCGTAGCGCGCCACCGTACCCGCAGCGTGGCGAGCGCAGTGAGCCCGCAAGGGGCTCATTTGCGCATGCCCAGCTGTCAGTATGCCGGCGCTCGGGATTCCGGCGCCGGTATGCTGGCCGCCGAGATCCCGACCACCGGCATCACATACTACACCCCATGGGGCCAACCATACATAATTACAGTGATGCAGATTGGTAGGAATCCCAGGCGGCGCTCCCCTTGTAACTGAATAGGTGTTACTGAGCTGTGATGTGGCATTCTCCCTAGGCTAAGGGGCCCATTTATCAATGAGTGATAAAACTTGTTGTGAATGCTAAAACTCGTTGCATATGACAAAAGGTGCTCCAGCCAATCAGCTCTCAATTGTCATTTTTCCAACAAATGGCAGTTGGGAGCGGATTGGCTGGAACAACATTTATCATACACAACAAGTTTCGTCACTCGTTGATAAATGAGCCCCTAAGTGTATAGAGGGCAGGATGTTGGACTTGTAAGACATGCATGTGTGCAAATACACCACACTTGTCCACTATCCCAGATGTGTCGGGAGACTCACAACAGAGTGAGCAAATCCCCTGCATTGCACTGGCTGACCATGAAGTGGGCTGGATGCGTGTCCCTTTTCTCTAGCATTGTAAAGCCAGGCATCCCACAAACCCTGATAGAGTGTGGGACAACAAAGACACAATGGGGGTAATTCAGATCTGATCACAGGAGAAAATTTGTTAGCAGTTGGGCAAAACCATGTGCACTGCAGGTGTGGCAGATATAACATTTGCAGAGAGAGTTATGGGCCTTACACACTGGCAGATCCGCCGCTGAGCTGCCCGAATGCGGATACGGCCTACGGGCGACCCACGCGACGGGGGGGGGGGGGGGGGGGTTAGGCAGTGATGGGGGGAGTGAAGTTTCTGCACTCCCCCCCTCACCCAGCTCCATAGCAGTGCAGGTAAATTTGGAAGAGATCGTCCATATTGGCCTGCATGCACAAGCGACGGGGCACCAGCGATAAACGAGCGCGGGGTGCCTCCACACTAAACGATATGAACGGTATCTCGTTCATTAATTAACAAGATCGTTCATATCTTCAGTATTCTCGCCCAGTGTGTAGGGCCCATTAGATTTGGGTGGGTTATTTTGTTTCTGTGCAGGGTAAATACTGGCTGCTTTATTTTTACACTGCAATTTATTTTTCAGTTTGAACACACCACACCCAAATCTAAGGGTGTTTACACACGGTGAGATATTTTCTTTCGATTTTGCCTATATAGTCAAAATCGCAAGAAAAGTTAGTGCAGATCGCAAGGTGAAGTCACCTTGCAATCCCGATTCGATCCCGATGCGCGGTCCCGCCAGGTCGGCATCGCAAGAAAAGATAGACTGTGCAGGCAAGTCAATCCTTGCTAGATCGGTGTACTATCTATTTCATCTCACATGTCAATGACATCTCACATAAGCCAAAATCGTAAGCACACATAGTCCATATCTCAATAAAAGTTAGTCAAAATCTGTGCTATCTGGGCTTCTGGGAGTTCAAGGGAAATCGCAAGTGAAAATCGCGCATAGCAAGGCTCTCACCGTGTGTACACACCCTAACTCTCTCTGCACATGTTATATTTTGCCCCCCCCCCCCCCCCCCCTGCAGTGCACATGGTTTTGCCCAACTGCTTACAAATTTGCTGCTGCGATCAACTCGGAATTAGGCCCAATGTGAAGATCTCTGCCCTGAAGCTGGAAATCATTGCAAAATGCCACGATGAAAAGATTCACGGTGCACCACCTCTGCGCCACTAACTCTCCTATGACCTTACAAACACTAAAATCTACTCATGGATGCTGGAGTACAACACCCAATATCCTTTTTCCCCAGTTACCACCATACTGCCTGTATATGTAGATGTCTGGATAATACAATCAGAGAACTAGTATGTGCTGCAGATGTTTGACCTTGTATTGGAACAATCAAAAATGTGTGCTGCACAATTTCTCTGCTTCACAACTTCACTGGTTACAAAACTAAATATCGCTCCTGATACCTACATACAGAAAATGGGTATACTTATTCTGATTAAACAAAATATTATAATCGCAATGTCAGAATTATATATTTATTACATTTAGTTGTTTCTGTGACTATGGCATCTATTCACAGAGCGGAGAGAAGCGCAGTTTTGCTGAAAACAGCTTTTCTCTGCTTAGTGCTATTCACAGAGTGGGTTTCTGAGGAGAAGTTCCTGACTTCACCAGCGGCACTCCTGCTCCGTGCCTGAATCACATAATCAAACTTCAGCATGGTAAGTGTGATTCATACAAGGATGGAAAGCTCAGCTTTCCATTTCCCTGTTGTATTTAGATTTGTCATCTCAGGATGGCGTAATCAGAACTTCAGTGTAAAGCGGCTGGAAAGTTCAATACTTCCCTGCTCTCTGCCCGGCACTTGCTCTGCCCCCTTTATAGACCAGCAGCCTCTCACCCGCCGGGCCATGCGTAGAACGTACCTGGCTGATAGCTTCATGTCTCACAGAGGACAACAGCTGAAGCATACTTGCCTACCTGACCCTCTCCATGAGGGAGAAAATGCTCTGTTCCTGGACTTTCCTGGTAATGTATGATTGCCATCACCTGTGGTGAAACATCTTTCTTATCAATTACCTAGCTAACCACAGGTGATGGCAATCATACATTACCAGGAAAGTCCAGGAACAGAGCATTTTCTCCCTCATGGAGAGGGTCAGGTAGGCAAGTATGAGCTGAAGACAGGATCACCAGATCACTGGATCTCTTCACCGGAAAGGAAAGTATTCATGAATTACTATTTAACAAAATCAAACTGATGCGATATATATAGTGAAAAATAAGAATTCTCTTTTCATTTTCTTTATGAATAGACCCCTATGTGGGAAATGTATATGGTGGTAAACCCTTTTCTCAGCATTTTCATCAGAAAAAAATAGGGGTTTTTCTTATAAGTCTCCACATTGTGTTAAAAGGTAGTCCTTAGATAAATCTGAGTTTTCTGCAGCTATGCCTTTGGTTTCTCTTAATAATGAAGCATAACGACCATATACTAAGCTTTCTGTCACTAATAACACAAGCTTACTTACAGGTGTCGCCGACACCCCCAGTATGTGCAGATTGTTCGCGATGAAATCTCATTATTTTTCCCAGATCTTGTGAATGTACAATAAAGGAGCTAGGAGCCACTATGTATCGCATGAGTCCTACGTTGATAAGATAAAGCTGGACAGAGATCACCAGAGGGGTGAGTATAACACCTTTCAGATGTCTCTCTTTAATACATTGCTGCGCTAAGACATCCTGCATCTCTGATGATAAATAATGGTCCTGATAGCAACACTGTGGCACGTATACACGCTACATCATTGCTAAATAAAAGTGAGTGTTCAGTAATTCTCTACATAACAGACAAACCCAGTCTGTACAGTTCCATTTATTTAACATTATTCAGAATCTTCCCCAGAATTTGACTCATCTAAACTAGAGATGAGCGGGTTCGGTTTCTCTGAATCCGAACCCGCCAGAACTTCATGTTTTTTTTTCACGGGTCCGAGCGACTCGGATCTTCCCGCCTTGCTCGGTTAACCCGAGCGCGCCCGAACGTCATCATGACGCTGTCGGATTCTCGCGAGGCTCGGATTCTATCGCGAGACTCGGATTCTATATAAGGAACCGCGCGTCGCCGCCATTTTCACACGTGCATTGAGATTGATAGGGAGAGGACGTGGCTGGCGTCCTCTCCATTTAGATTATAAGAGACTGAGAGAGATTTACTGGAGCTGACTAGGAGGAGTACTGTTACTGTAGAAGTGTAGAGACTGAGTGGAGAGAGTTTACTAGTGAGGACAGTGCAGTTTACTTTATAATCCGTTCTCTGCCTGAAAAAAGCGATACACAGCACACAGTGACTCAGTCACATACCATATCTGTGTGCACTGCTCAGGCTCAGGCCAGTGTGCTGCATCATCTATTATCTATATATAATATTATATATATCTGTCTGACTGCTCAGCTCACACAGCTTATAATTGTGGGGGAGACTGGGGAGCACTACTGCAGTGCCAGTTATAGGTTATAGCAGGAGCCAGGAGTACATAATATATTATATAGTGAGTGACCACCAGACACACAGTGCAGTTTATTTAATATATCCGTTCTCTGCCTGAAAAAAGCGATACACACAGTGACTCAGTCAGTCACATACCATATCTGTGTGCACTGCTCAGGCTCAGGCCAGTGTGCTGCATCATCTATATATATTATATATCTGTCTGACTGCTCAGCTCACACAGCTTATAATTGTGGGGGAGACTGGGGAGCACTACTGCAGTGCCAGTTATAGGTTATAGCAGGAGCCAGGAGTACATAATATTATATTAAAATTAAACAGTGCACACTTTTGCTGCAGGAGTGCCACTGCCAGTGTGACTAGTGACCAGTGACCTGACCACCAGTATATATAATATTAGTAGTATACTATCTCTTTATCAACCAGTCTATATTAGCAGCAGACACAGTACAGTGCGGTAGTTCACGGCTGTGGCTACCTCTGTGTCGGCACTCGGCAGCCCGTCCATAATTGTATATACCACCTAACCGTGGTTTTTTTTTCTTTCTTTATACATACATACTAGTTACGAGTATACTATCTCTTTATCAACCAGTCTATATATTAGCAGCAGACACAGTACAGTGCGGTAGTTCACGGCTGTGGCTACCTCTGTGTCGGCACTCGGCAGCCCGTCCATAATTGTATATACCACCTAACCGTGGTTTTTTTTTCTTTCTTTATACATACATACTAGTTACGAGTATACTATCTCTTTATCAACCAGTCTATATATTAGCAGCAGACACAGTACAGTGCGGTAGTTCACGGCTGTGGCTACCTCTGTGTCGGCACTCGGCAGCCCGTCCATAATTGTATATACCACCTAACCGTGGTTTTTTTTTCTTTCTTTATACATACATACTAGTTACGAGTATACTATCTCTTTATCAACCAGTCTATATATTAGCAGCAGACACAGTACAGTGCGGTAGTTCACGGCTGTGGCTACCTCTGTGTCGGCACTCGGCAGCCCGTCCATAATTGTATATACCACCTAACCGTGGTTTTTTTTTCTTTCTTTATACATACATACTAGTTACGAGTATACTATCTCTTTATCAACCAGTCTATATATTAGCAGCAGACACAGTACAGTGCGGTAGTTCACGGCTGTGGCTACCTCTGTGTCGGCACTCGGCAGCCCGTCCATAATTGTATATACCACCTAACCGTGGTTTTTTTTTCTTTCTTTATACATACATACTAGTTACGAGTATACTATCTCTTTATCAACCAGTCTATATATTAGCAGCAGACACAGTACAGTGCGGTAGTTCACGGCTGTGGCTACCTCTGTGTCGGCACTCGGCAGCCCGTCCATAATTGTATATACCACCTAACCGTGGTTTTTTTTTCTTTCTTTATACATACATACTAGTTACGAGTATACTATCTCTTTATCAACCAGTCTATATATTAGCAGCAGACACAGTACAGTGCGGTAGTTCACGGCTGTGGCTACCTCTGTGTCGGCACTCGGCAGCCCGTCCATAATTGTATACTAGTATCCAATCCATCCATCTCCATTGTTTACCTGAGGTGCCTTTTAGTTGTGCCTATTAAAATATGGAGAACAAAAATGTTGAGGTTCCAAAATTAGGGAAAGATCAAGATCCACTTCCACCTCGTGCTGAAGCTGCTGCCACTAGTCATGGCCAAGACGATGAAATGCCAGCAACGTCGTCTGCCAAGGCCGATGCCCAATGTCATAGTACAGAGCATGTCAAATCCAAAACACCAAATATCAGTAAAAAGCCTCTTTTTTTCTTTGCGTCATGTGCTGTTTGGGGAGGGTTTTTTGGAAGGGACATCCTGCGTGACACTGCAGTGCCACTCCTAGATGGGCCCGGTGTTTGTGTCGGCCACTAGGGTCGCTAATCTTACTCACACAGCTACCTCATTGCGCCTCTTTTTTTCTTTGCGTCATGTGCTGTTTGGGGAGGGTTTTTTTGAAGGGCCATCCTGCGTGACACTGCAGTGCCACTCCTAGATGGGCCCGGTGTTTGTGTCGGCCACTAGGGTCGCTAATCTTACTCACACAGCTACCTCATTGCGCCTCTTTTTTTCTTTGCGTCATGTGCTGTTTGGGGAGGGTTTTTTGGAAGGGACATCCTGCGTGACACTGCAGTGCCACTCCTAGATGGGCCCGGTGTTTGTGTCGGCCACTAGGGTCGCTAATCTTACTCACACAGCTACCTCATTGCGCCTCTTTTTTTCTTTGCGTCATGTGCTGTTTGGGGAGGGTTTTTTGGAAGGGCCATCCTGCGTGACACTGCAGTGCCACTCCTAGATGGGCCCGGTGTTTGTGTCGGCCACTAGGGTCGCTAATCTTACTCACACAGCTACCTCATTGCGCCTCTTTTTTTCTTTGCGTCATGTGCTGTTTGGGGAGGGTTTTTTGGAAGGGACATCCTGCGTGACACTGCAGTGCCACTCCTAGATGGGCCCGGTGTTTGTGTCGGCCACTAGGGTCGCTTATCTTACTCACACAGCGACCTCGGTGCAAATTTTAGGACTAAAAATAATATTGTGAGGTGTGAGGTATTCAGAATAGACTGAAAATGAGTGTAAATTATGGTTTTTGAGGTTAATAATACTTTGGGATCAAAATGACCCCCAAATTCTATGATTTAAGCTGTTTTTTAGTGTTTTTTGAAAAAAACACCCGAATCCAAAACACACCCGAATCCGACAAAAAAAAATTCGGTGAGGTTTTGCCAAAACGCGTTCGAACCCAAAACACGGCCGCGGAACCGAACCCAAAACCAAAACACAAAACCCGAAAAATTTCAGGCGCTCATTCTAAACACAATGCCTCACTTGGCTGCACAGATGATGCAGATATTGTATGAATGGTATAGTCTCACATCTGGTCTGTCCTCACATGCTATAAAACGTGTATGGTCAGGTAGCCCAGTAATAAACTGCATACACTATATGACGTCACCATGACTGACCCCCATCCCCCTTCTCAATTTCTAATGCTAGGAATAAAACAACCTCACCCATACCCTTCTGCTGAGGATTGCGCTGAAAGCCCCTATTGATGGAGGAGCATGGCCAAAATGTGACAAGGGGGATCTGGGATAGGTTGTACACCAACTAGGTTAACAGTTGTTGGCAGGTTGACCCTTATGTGAACCAGGAGCTTCTGCCCTGCTTACCTTGTCTCTAAGGTGAATCTTTGTGCTCATCCAAGGGAAAACCAGTAGGGGTGGGTGAAGGCATCAATGACTAATTAGTGTAGCTACTGAAGGCTCCTGTCTCTATTGTGACCCCCCCACATTAACCCTGTGCTGTCCTCAGGGTCCAACAAAGCAGGGCAGATGAATGGCCCTTATCTAGTGTGGGGGTCACTTATATTATTATTATTACAACAGAGTTGGATTAAGGTTTTGTGGGGGCCCAGGGCAACTAACTTGCAGGTGGCCCTACCAGCACGATTGTCAGTATAATATGCTAGAAATTGTATTAAAAACTGTAATACTCCTAGCACCACAGATGTGTCCAATACACAGTAGTGCCCCCTGATCCCATTACGCCACACAGAACCCCCAGTTCACACACATATACCATAGTGCCCCCACGCTGGCTGGTAATGTAGCTGTCAGAAAACCTGCTGCCCTTATATTTTTATTTATGTACCCTTTTCTTACAATCAGTTCTACATGATACTAGACCCATGGGGTGCCAGGGAGAGAAGGGTGTATAAATGGCAGCTTCCCAGATAGCATGTGCATTGCAGCCAACTGCAAACAATGTCACCAGCAATTCATGTTTTTCTCTTTCATATGGAGCTATGAAGAGGGCGGTAATTTTTTGACCCTTTTCCAAGATGCCTTTAATGATCTCTTTCATCCGTTAGCATGTGAGTGTCAAATAGATGGCTGCGGAGATAATGAGGCTTTCCTGCGGTAATTATCGCTGCTCAGACCACCGGAGCTCGTTATTTGATGAGCAGTGAACTTGGCGAGCTGGTTGCCGGGGTTCATGCAGATGTCACGGTCCGGGCTGCAGGTCACAGGCGGGTCAGCTGCTGGGAATGGGGTCAGCGTGTCACACAGCACTGTCAGCAGCAGCAGCGTGCGGAGCAGACAGCACAGAGGGCTCAGAACCACCCCCTCCCCATCTGCTCCTGCACACGCAGTCACACACAGATCCCGAGCGTGGGGTCAGCTTGTCACACGGCACAGACAGCAGCCCCAGCACAGTACATAAAGTCACCGAGCACAGACAGCAGCCGCACGCAGAGCAGCACATCTCCCAGCCGCTCTGCTCCTGTATAGACAATGGACACACAGTCACCCAGCACTGACAGCAGCAGCACGGATACCAGCCGCTCTGCTCCTGTATACAGAGCACACACAGGGGGTAATTCCAAGTTGATCGCAACAGGAAATTTTTTTGCAGTTGGGCAAAACCCTGGGGGTCATTCCGAGTTGTTCGCTCGTTATTTTTTTTCCGCAACGGAGCGATTAGTCGCGAATGCGCATGCGCAATGTCCGCAGTGCGACTGCGCCAAGTAAATTTGCTATGCAGTTAGGAATTTTACTCACGGTTTTTTCTTCGTTCTGGTGATCGTAATGTGATTGACAGGAAGTGGGTGTTTCTGGGCGGAAACTGGCCGTTTTATGGGTGTGTGCGAAAAAACGCTACAGTTTCTGGGAAAAACACGGGAGTGGCTGAAGAAACGGAGGAGTGTCTGGGCGAACGCTGGGTGTGTTTGTGACGTCAAACCAGGAACGACAAGCACTGAACTGATCGCAGATGCCGAGTAAGTTTGAAACTACTCAGAAACTGCTAAGAGGTGTGTAATCGCAATGTTGAGAATCTTTCGTTCGCAATTTTACTATGCTAAGATTCACTCCCAGTAGGCGGCGGCTTAGCGTGTGCAAAGCTGCTAAAAGCAGCTTGCGAGCGAACAACTCGGAATGACCCCCCATGTGCACTGCAGGGGGGGCAGATATAACATCTGCAGAGAGAGTTAGATTTGGGTGGGTAATTTTGTTTCTGTGCAGGGTAAATACTGGCTGCTTTATTTGTACACTGCAATTTAGATTGCAGATTGAACTCACCACACCCAAATCTATCTCTTCCTGCACATGTTATATCTGCCCCCCTGCAGTGCACATGGTTTTGCCCAACTGCTAAAAAATGTTCTGCTGCAATCAACTTGGAATTACCCCCACAGTCGCCCAGCACTGATAGCAGCAGCACGGATCCCAGGCGCTCTGCTCCTGTATATAGGGGGTAATTCCAAGTTGATCGCAGCAGGAATTTTTTTAGCAGTTGGGCAAAACCATGTGCACTGCAGGGGAGGCAAATATAACATGTGCAGAGAGAGTTAGATTTGGGAGTGTTGTGTTCAATCTGCAATCTAATTTGCAGTGTAAAAATAAAGCAGCCAGTATTTACCCTGCACAGAAATAAAATAACCCACCCAAATCTAACTCTCTCTGCACATGTTATATCTGCCTCCCCTGCAGTGCACATGGTTTTGCCCAACTGCTAAAAAATTTCCTGCTGCGATCAACTTGGAATTACCCCCATAGAGCACACACAGCTCCCGGGACTGATGGAACCCAAAGCTGCTGTGACGTCAGGCAGAAGCGTGTCCAGGCTGCTGAATGACACTGGTTGTACCTCAGCAGAGGCGGAACTCCCGGAGACAATGGAGTCGGTTGCCGCCGGGCTCCTGTCCTGCAGGGGGCACCTCTCCTCCACTGTCTCAAGACCTGTATTTGCTGGCTGCTGTGCTGCTACATGAGGTCCGGACCTGGACTTGTGGTGGTGTAGTAACAGGTCACACGCAGTCGGTTGGGGGGGGGGCATAGGGATGTGGCCCCCTGTCATTTGCTTTTAGCATTCTGTTAAATGCCTACCCGACCCCAGGAAAGGCTTCTGGCTGGCTGTCAGCGTATCAGTCCTCCCCTGGGCAGCTACAATACGTATGCAGCCCAGCTCCGCCCGCTCTACTGAATTAAAAATCATTGGCTTCCTGCACACGCGTGACGCTGTGCGGCGCAGAAGAGCCAATCAGCCAGTATGCTGCAGAAACCGAGACACACATCAGACACGCGCTGGCGCTAGTCCGTGAAGCGGACACCCTGCACCGACGAGGGACAACACGGAGCAGCCGCACAGCAGCCGCTGCTCATAGGAAGCTGCAGTCACTGGACTGGACTCCCTGCCAGCCACCACCATGAGGACGCCAGTGTCGTGATGGCCTAGGCTCCCAGTAGGCCACGCCGCACCAGGCAGGACAGGCACACCCCACCTTTTCTCAATGAGGTGAGTATTTACAATTGGTCCTTTCACTTTAGTTCAGCAGCAGCTGCATTCAGTGACAACTCCACAGACTCCCCCTGTAACCCTGGCCAGTTACTATGCATACTGAGACTGAAAGGGGCCATGAGGGTGAGAGGAGTGGAGTTAGTGACTGGGCTGCTGAGGGGAGTGAATGACTACTGACTGGACTAAAAGGAGGACAGCGGGCAAACTTTGGCATGAGGGGGTAGGATGCTGGCTTAAGGGGAGTGGGTGAGGGGTGAGGCTGATACGAGGGGTGCATGAAAGGTGACAAGCAGGCTGGAATGAAAGGCGAGGATGCGGATGGCATGAGGGGAATAGGAGAGGAGGTTGAATGCTGATGAATGAGTGGAGTGGGTGAGGAGGCTCAGGCTGGCTTAAGGGGAGTGGGTGAGGAGGTTGATATCAGGGTTGGGGGAGATGGAAGCTGGCATAAGGTGAGAGGAGGAGGCTGCTGGTTTATGGGGAATGGGTGAGGAGGCTGATATGGGTTGCATGAAGAGAGAGGAAGCTGACGGGAGCAGGTTGAATGCTGCTGGCATCAGGAGTATGAGAGGAGACTTACATGAGGGCAGAGGAGGCTGCGTGCTGTTAGAATTGGGGAATGAGTCAAGAGATGGCTATGAGATGCAGGCGGGAGATGGTGTGGCTGACAGACAGGAGGTGACACAAGTCTGGTTGAACCTCTGTTGTATGATGATGACATTGGTTATATTCCTACACTAACAGGTATCTTCAAGACCATGCGATATCCTACATGAATAGTGAATACCAACTGAAGACGCCTTCTGCCCAGGGAGGACATTTCTTCAGAGGTTCCCCATTGTAAGAAACCACCATACAGGTAAGGTGCATATGGAGTAGAAATTAATGCCAAAAGGCGGTGCTAGGCACACCTCTTCAATGGTGCACCCCCTTAAAAAATGTGTTGCGCACACCTATGGTGATGCATTAGCCGTCCGTGACCCTGAGGAGCCGAGTCACAGAGCAGGGGGTGCCTGCTAGTTTAAGACAGAGGAGCTGTGTCGGGATGTAGTTATGCGACCCGCGGTGAGGAGACTGGCGGTAACAATACCGGCACCGACATCCCGAACCCTCACTATCCCGACGGTCGGCATGCCGACCAACAGGGACTATTCTCACTCGTGGGTGTCCACGAAACCCAGAGTGGGAATAGAACCTGTGGCGAGCGCCGCTCTTCACTGAGCCCGCAAGGGGCTTCGTTGTGTTAGCCCCACCATCTAAATGGTGGGATCCCGACGTCGGTATTGATACCACGGCAGCTACCTGCCGTGGTATCCACAGAGACAGCTTGCAGGAAGCTGAATCTAGGGGGAGCTGCAGCACGCAGGCACTTTCCAGGCTTTTTGAGAGCTGGTCGGGTGAAGCCCAGGGAGGGCACCAACATTTATCTTGCCTCCGGGCGACTCGGGCGATCTTACGCCACTGTACCTCAGCGCTACCTCATACCACTTTAATACCAAAAATGCAGGGACATTCCCGGGTTGGGGCCCATTTACACCAGCATTTGGAGCTGGGACGTCCCAGGTCGGCACCTTTCATTCTGAACCCGGGATGGCCCTGCATGTTATGAGCATGTCATTAGAAATGGCCTTTTGTGCGTCGGGAGGATTGCCACCTAGCAACAGCAGGTGGGTTATATAGTAAGCATCCTGATTTTCCACTGTAAGGCAGGGAAGTGAAATTTTTAAATCACTAACCTGCCGACACTTCCAGTGAAGTTGCACTTGCCCAGCAGGCTAGGTTGTGCACAGGTCACATGCACACTAGCAGCTGGGCGGGGCTAACACTCACTGACTGAATCATATTTTTCTTCAGCGCTGAAGGATGAGGACACAGTCTCAGTCTCTCTGGCTGACACACTGTTATTTCCTCATACATTGCAAAAAATGGACATAAGAACCTTAGTAAAAGGTTATATCAGTGTCCACTACTCCCTCATCTGAGACACAGTATTTATCAGAGGGAATGAGAAATCCTTCAGAAATAATATCTGATGGCCAATCCACATTCTGAGGTACAACTCTGAGCTAATCATTCAGGTCTTTCTCTATATTGTGGTAAGTGTGTTGCTATCAAACATAACTAAATAAATACAAATAATATGGATTTCTCACAGGGACGCCTGTTCAGGCCAATCTATCACTCCCTGAAACTGCCCGTAGCAGGCAAACCTATCCTGTCTGGAGCAGACAGAACATTACTGCTCGTAGCTGGCAATATACCTCTGCCCGGAGCTGGCAGCAAGTGGAGACCCGAAATATGATTACAGGGTACTTTCATGACAGACCCATTGCTGGTGCTTCCCATATTGCTTAATCCTCAAGTCCCTCCTCTGTGGCAGGTGCAGAGTCTGAGGAAGGGATTGGGACAGTTATGTCTTTAAAGTCACATTGGGCACTGAGGAGCTTCTGTCAGAGACCGATGATAGATAATGGAGCGCTGGTTTCTGTCACAGATATACTGCATATTTCACCTCTCACTGTATCAGGCATGAATATACAAAAATAATACACACACAAAGGTTTGTCACTGTGTTATCATCATCCTTCTCCTCACGTAGTACAGTAGTTGTGAGGAAATAATAATCCCTCACACTCTGAGGTAAAAAATGGACTCTGATCATAATAAACCATTCTCTGAGGTAGGCACATGTTCAAGACTGATGTTGCCACTAAAATAAATAAATCCTCACAGGGATGTCAGCTGGGGTGTACACACAACGTTCCCTGATATTGCCTGTAGTTAACAAAAAAACATTAGAAACCCATCTCTGAATAAGAGATAATGGGGGAAATTCTAAGTTGATCGCAGCAGGAATTTTGTTAGCAGTTGGGCAAAACCATGTGCACTGCAGGGGAGGCAGATATAACGTGCAGAAAGAGTTAGATTTGGGTGGGTTATTTTGTTTCTGTGCAGGGTAAATACTGGCTGCTTTATTTTTACACTGCAAATTAGAACACACCACACCCAAATCTAACTCTCTCTGCACATGTTAAATCTGCCTTCCCTGCAGTGCACACAGTGGTGGAACTAGCGAGCGGTGGGCCCAGGTGCGACAAAATGCTTTGCCCCCCCCCCCCCCCCCCATCCCATCCAAGTCCACCCCCTCACGCCTGGAGAGGATCTGGTGAGGGGGACCTGCTCAGGGCCAGAGAAATGGATACCTGGCAACAGTGCCGTAACTAGACATTTTAGCACTGTGTGCAAGAAACGGCATCGGAGCCCCACCCCTGCATGCAAAACAGGGGCAGTGCGCGCCATAGGCGCGCCCAAAAATACATAGTGGCATGGCTTCGTGGGGAAGGGGTGTGGCCACAAAATAATACCAATTCATAAAACGGTTCACAGTAGTCTCCATTATTCAAATTACGCTGCACAGTAGCACCACTACACCAGGTAGAGACCCTTTTACACCTTACGGCGGACAGATTCCTCTTTTTACACATTACGGCAGACAGCGTTCCCCTTTTTATACATAACGGCAGACAGTGTGCACTTTTTACACATAACGGCAGACAGCGTCCCCTTTTTACACATAACGGCAGACAGCGTGCCCTTGTTACACATAGCGGCAGACAGCGTACACTTTTTACACATAACGGCAGACAGCGTGCCCTTGTTAAACATAGCGGCAGACAGCATACAATTTTTACACATAACGGCAGACAGCGTGCTCTTTTTGCACATAACGGCAGACAGCGTGCCCTTTTTACACATAACGGCAGACAACGTCCCCTTTTTACACATTACGGCAGACAGCGTGCCCTTGTTACACATTACGGCAGACAGCGTCCCCCTTTTTACACATTACGGCAGGCAGGTTCCCCCTTTTTACACATTACATCAGGAAGATTCCCCCTTTTTACACATTGCGGCAGGCAGATTCCCCCTTTTTACACATTGCGGCAGGCAGATTCCCCCTTTCTCTATCGTCCTAGTGGATGCTGGGGTTCCTGAAAGGACCATGGGGAATAGCGGCTCCGCAGGAGACAGGGCACAAAAAGTAAAGCTTTAGGATCAGGTGGTGTGCACTGGCTCCTCCCCCTATGACCCTCCTCCAAGCCTCAGTTAGATTTTTGTGCCCGGCCGAGAAGGGTGCAATCTAGGTGGCTCTCCTAAAGAGCTGCTTAGAAAAGTTTAGCTTAGGTTTTTTATTTTACAGTGAGTCCTGCTGGCAACAGGATCACTGCAACGAGGGACTTAGGGGAGAAGAAGTGAACTCACCTGCGTGCAGGATGGATTGGCTTCTTTGGCTACAGGACATTAGCTCCAGAGGGACGATCACAGGTACAGCCTGGATGGTCACCGGAGCCTCGCCGCCGGCCCCCTTGCAGATGCTGAAACAAGAAGAAGGTCCAGAATCGGCGGCATGAAGACTCCTCAGTCTTCTTAAGGTAGCGCACAGCACTGCAGCTGTGCGCCATTTCCTCTCAGCACACTTCACACGGCAGTCACTGAGGGTGCAGGGCGCTGGAAGGGGGGCGCCCTGGGAGGCAATGGAAACCTATTTTTGGCTAAAAATACCTCACATATAGCCTCCGGGGGCTATATGGAGATATTTAACCCCTGCCAGAATCCGTTAAGAGCGGGAGACGAGGCCGCCGAAAAAGGGGCGGGGCCTATCTCCTCAGCACACAGCGCCATTTTCCCTCACAGAAAGGCTGGAGGGAAGGCTCCCAGGCTCTCCCCTGCACTGCACTACAGAAACAGGGTTAAAACAGAGAGGGGGGGCACTAATTTGGCGTTAGAAATATATAAAAAAGATGCTATAAGGGAAAACACTTATATAAGGTTGTCCCTATATAATTATAGCGTTTTTGGTGTGTGCTGGCAAACTCTCCCTCTGTCTCTCCAAAGGGCTAGTAGGTCCTGTCCTCTATCAGAGCATTCCCTGTGTGTGTGCTGTGTGTCGGTACGTGTGTGTCGACATGTATGAGGACGATGTTGGTGAGGAGGCGGAGCAATTGCCTGTAATGGTGATGTCACTCTCTAGGGAGTCGACACCGGAATGGATGGCTTATTTAGGGAATTACGTGATAATGTCAACACGCGGCAAGGTCGGTTGACGACATGAGACGGCCGACAAACAATTAGTACCGGTCCAGACGTCTCAAAAACACCGTCAGGGGTTTTAAAACGCCCGTTTACTTTAGTCGGTCGACACAGACACAGACAGGGACACTGAATCCAGTGTCGACGGTGAATAAACAAACGTATTCCTTATTAGGGCCACACGTTAAGGGCAATGAAGGAGGTGTTACATATTTCTGATACTACAAGTACCACAAAAGAGGGTATTATGTGGGATGTGAAAAAACTACCGTAGTTTTTCCTGAATCAGATAAATTAAATGAAGTGTGTGATGATGCGTGGGTTCCCCCCGATAGAAAATATGGGCGGTATACCCTTTCCCGCCAGAAGTTAGGGCGCGTTGGGAAACACCCCTTAGGGTGGATAAGGCGCTCACACGCTTATCAGAACAAGTGGCGGTACCGTCTATAGATAGGGCCGTCCTCAAGGAGCCAGCTGACAGGAGGCTGGAAAATATCATAAAAAGTATATACACACATACTGGTGTTATACTGCGACCAGCGATCGCCTCAGCCTGGATGTGCAGAGCTGGGGTGGCTTGGTCGGATTCCCTGACTAAAAATATTGATACCCTTAACAGGGACAGTATTTTATTGACTATAGAGCATTTAAAGGATGTATTTCTATATATGCGAGATGCACAGAGGGATATTTGCACTCTGGCATCAAGAGTAAGTGCGATGTCCATATCTGCCAGAAGATGTTTATGGACACGACAGTGGTCAGGTGATGCAGATTCCAAACGGCACAAAGGTGTATTGCCGTATAAAGGAAGAGGAGTTATTTGGGGTCGGTCCATCGGACCTGGTGGCCACGGCAACTGCTGGAAAATCCACCGTTTTTTACCCTAAGTCACATCTCTGCAGAAAAAGACACCGTCTTTTCAGCTTCAGTCCTTTCGTCCCTATAAGAGTCATATCTGCTCAGGGATAGAGGAAAGGGAAGAAGACTGCAGCAGGCAGCCCATTCCCAGGAACAGAAGCGTTCCACCGCTTCTGATAAGCTCTCAGCATGACGCTGAGACCGTACAGGACCCCTGGATCCTACAAGTAGTATCCCAGGGGTACAGATTGGAATGTCGAGACGTTTCCCCTGCGCAGGCTCCTGAAGTCTGCTTTACCAAGGTCTCCCTCCGACAAGGAGGCAGTATGGGAAACAATTCACGAGCTGTATTCCCAGCAGGTGATAATTAAATTACCCCTCCTACAACAAGAAAAGGGGTATTATTCCACACTATATTGTGGTACTGAAGCCAGAAGGCTAGGTGAGACCTATTCTAAATCTAAAAAAATTTGAACACTTACAAAGGTTCAAATCAAGATGGAGTCACTCAGAGCAGTGATAACGAACCGGGAAGAAGGGGACTATATGGTGTCCCGAGACATCAGGGATGCTTACCTCCATGTCCCAAATTTGCCCTTATCACTAGGGTACCTCAGGTTCGTGGTACAGAACTGTCACTATCAGTTTCAGACGCTGCCGTTTGGATTGTCCACGGCACCCCGGGTCTTTACCAAGGTAATGGCCGAAATGATGGTTCTTCTTCGAAGAAAAGGCGTCTTAATTATCCCTTACTTGGACGATCTCCTGATAAGGGCAAAGTCCAGGGAACAGTTGGAGGTCGGAGTAGCACTATCTCGGATACTGTTACAACAGCAGGGGTGGATTCTAAATATTCCAAAATCGCAGCTGATCCCGACAACAAGTCTCCTGTGCTTAGGGATGATTCTGGACACAGTCCAGAAAAAGGTGTTTCTCCCGGAAGAGAAAGCCAGGGAGTTATCCGAGCTAGTCAGGAACCTCCTAAAATCAGTGCATCATTGCACAAGGGCCATGGTAAAAAAATGGTGACTTCCTTCGAAGCAATTCCAGTCGGCAGATTTCATGCAAGAACTTTTCAGTGGGATCTGCTGGACAAATGGTCCGGATCGCATCTTCAGATGCATCAGCGGATAACCCTATATCCAAGGACAAGGGTGTCTCTCCTGTGGTGGTTACAGAGTGCTCATCTTCTAGAGGGCCGCAGATTCGGCATTCAGTTTTGGATGTTGGTGACCACGGAGGCCAGCCCGAGAGGCTGGGGAGCAGTCACACAAGGAAAAAATTTCCAGGGAGTGTGATCAAGTCTGGAGACTTTTCTCCACATAAATATAGCTAAGGGTAAATTTATAATGCTCTAAGCTTAGCAAGACCTCTGCTTCAAGGTCAGCCGGTATTGATCCAGTGGGATAAAACATCACGGCAGTCGCCCACGTAAATAGACAGGGCGGCACAAGAAGCAGGAGGGCAGTGGCAAAAACTGCAAGGACTTTTCGCTGGGCGGAAAATCATGTGATAGCACTGTCAGCAGTGTTTCATTCCGGGAATGGAAACTGGGAAGCAGACTTCCTCAGTAGGCACGACCTCCACCCGGCAGAGTGGGAACTTCATGGGGAAGTTTTCCACATGATTGTAAACCGTTGGGAATTACCAAAGGTGGACATGATGGCGTCCCGTCTGAACAAAAAACGGGACAGGTATTGCGCCAGGTTAAGAGACCCTCAGGCAATAGCTGTGGACGTTCTGGTAACACCGTGGGTGTACCAGTCGGTGTATGTGTTCCATCCTCTGCTTTTCATACCTAAGGTACTGAGAATTATAAGACGTAGAGGAGTAAGAACTATACTCATGGCTCCGGATTGGCCAAGAAGGACTTGGTACCCGGAACTTCAAGAGATGCTCACAGAGGACTTATGGCCTCTGCCGCTAAGAAGGGACTTGTTTCAGCAAGTACCATGTCTGTTCCAAGACTTACCGCAGCTGCGTTTGACGGCATGGCGGTGGAACGCCGGATCCTAAGGGAAAAGGCATTCAGGAAGAGGTCATTCCTACCCTGGTCAAAGCCAGAAAGGAGGTGACCGCACAACATTATCACCACATGTGGCGAAAATATGTTGCGTGGTGTGAGGCCAGGAAGGCCCCACGAAGAAATTTCAACTCGGTCGATTCCTGCATTTCCTGCAAACAGGAGTGTCTATGGGCCTCAAATTGGGGTCCATTAAGGTTCAAATTTCGGCCCTGTCGATTTTTCTTCCAGAAAGAATTGGCTTCAGTTCCTGAAGTCCAGAAGTTTGTCAAGGGAGTATTGCATATACAACCCCCTTTTGTGCCTCCAGTGGCACTGTGGGATCTCAACGTAGTTCTGGGATTCCTCAAAACACATTGGTTTAAAACCAGTCAAATCTGTGGATTTGAAGCATCTCACATGAAAAGTGAACATGCTCTTGGACCTGGCCTGGACCAGGCGAGTGTCAAATTGGTGGGTTTTTTTTTTCTCAAAAAAGCCCATATCTGTTTGTCCATTCGGACAGGGCAGAGCTGCGGACTCGTCCCCAGTTCTCTCCCTAAGGTGGTGTCAGTGTTTCACCTGAACCAGCTTATTGTGGTGTCTTGCGCCTACTAGGGACTTGGAGGACTCCAAGTTGCTAGATGTGGTCAGGGCCCTGAAAATATAGGTTCCAGGACGGCTGGAGTCAGGAAAACTGACTTGCTGTTATCCTGTATGCACCCAACAAACTGGGTGCTCTTGCTTCTAAGCAGACTTTTGCTAGTTGGATGTGTAATACAATTCAGCTTGCACATTCTGTGGCAGGCCTGCCACAGCCAAAATATGTAAATGCCCATTCCACAAGGAAGGTGGGCTCATCTTGGGCGGCTGCCCGAGGGGTCTCGGCTTTACAACTTTGCCGAGCGGCTATTTAGTCAGGGGCAAACACGTTTGTAAAATCCTACAAATTTGATAACCTGGCTAAGGAGGACCTGGAGTTCTCTCATTCGGTGCTGCAGAGTCATCCGCACTCTCCCGCCCGTTTGGGAGCTTTGGTATAATCCCCATGGTCCTTTCAGGAACCCCAGCATCCACTAGGACGATAGAGAAAATAAGAATTTACTTACCGATAATTCTATTTCTCGGAGTCCGTAGTGGATGCTGGGCGCCCATCCCAAGTGCGGATTATCTGCAATACTTGTACATAGTTACAAAAATCGGGTTATTATTGTTGTGAGCCATCTTTCAGAGGCTCCGCTGTTATCATACTGTTAACTGGGTTCAGATCACAGGTTGTACAGTGTGATTGGTGTGGCTGGTATGAGTCTTACCCGGGATTCATAAATCCTTCCTTATTGTGTACGCTCGTCCGGGCACAGTATCCTAACTGAGGCTTGGAGGAGGGTCATAGGGGGAGGAGCCAGTGCACACCACCTGATCCTAAAGCTTTACTTTTTGTGCCCTGTCTCCTGCGGAGCCGCTATTCCCCATGGTCCTTTCAGGAACCCCAGCATCCACTACGGACTCCGAGAAATAGAATTATCGGTAAGTAAATTCTTATTTTTTACACATTGCGGCAAGCAGATTCCCTCTTTTTACACATTGCGGCAGGCAGATTCCCCCTTTTTACACATTGTGGCAAGCAGATTCCCCTTTTAACACATTGCGTCAGGCAGATTCCCCCTTTTTACACATTGCGGCAAGCAGATTCCCCCTTTTTACACATTGCGGCAAGCAGATTCCCCCTTTTTACACATTGCGGCAAGTAGATTCCCCCTTTTTACACATTGCGTCAGGCAGATTCCCCCTTTTTACACATTGCGGCAGGCAGATTCCCCCTTTTTACACATTGCGGCAGGCAGATTCCCCCTTTTTACACATTGCGGCAGGCAGATTCCCCGTTTTTACACATTGCGGCAAGCAGATTCCCCATTTTTACACATTGTGGCAGGCAGATTCCCCCTTTTTACACATTGCGGCAAGCAGATTCCCCATTTTTACACATTGCGGCAGACAGTCCCAAGAAAGACAGAAAGAAAGAAAGAAAGAGAGAAAGAAAGAAAGAAAGAAAGAAAGAACGAAAGAAAGAAAGAATGAATGAATTATACTTACCCTCTCCGCTGGCTCAGGCTCCTCGGTGCAGCTTCTTGTCACGATTCCTGGGCAGGAGAGAAGGAGGAGGAGGGAGGTGGAGGAGGGAGCCGCAGCAGCGCTGTGTTATTGGTGGAGGCGCTGCTGCTGCTGCCCCTCTGCTTCACTATAGGCTGTTCTCGGAAGACAGCCTATAGTGAAGCAGAGGGCAAGCAGCAGCGCCTCAACCAGTAGTAAAGCGCTGCTGCGGCTCCCTCCTCCTCCTTCCCCCGTACCGCTGCTCCTCTCCTCTGTCCGGGCGGCTGTGTGCTGCGGGCAGCGGTTGCCCGCAGCACACAGCGGCATGTAATGAGTCAGTTTGACTCATTACATGCTTTGGGCCCCTGGATAGAGGCGGGCCCCAGTGCAACGCACTGGTTGCACTGGGGGTAGTTCCGCCTCTGAGTGCACATGGTTTTGCCCAACTGCTAAAAAATTTCCTGCTGCGATCAACTTGGAATTACCCCCATGATTTTGCCCAATTGCTAACAAACTTGCTGCTGCGATCAACTCAGAATTAGGCCCAATGTGACTGCTGGCCAATATCACTAAAACTTTCCCTTCATAATAAATTCAACACTTCTGAATTGGAAACCTAATTCTAGATCACAGGGGTGGCTCTAGCTGCCAGGACACTTCTGCCTAACCTATACTCCATCCTCACACTGGACTTTGCATTCGCAATCTGAGGTGCATGAAAAGTCTAAACAGGCATTCAGATCTATACTTATACAATAATATATGGCACTGAGGATTACATAGGCCTGCTTGATATGCCAATTCTCCTCCCAGTTTTTTGATGCAGCTCTTAATGCATTATTGTATGATAAACTGCTGATTTCTCAAATAAAACTCGGAGAAAAACTATTAAAATTACAGTTGCAGCAGGTCCTCTGCTATATGTCCTGGGCTGGGCAGAAAGGAAGGATAATCTGTATGCTCCCTGGATACACTTTTTCTTGCTCCCTTCTAAAAGTTATCAGCATGGCTACTGCATTGTGGGACAAGCAGTTAACTGTTTTATAAACTTTAGAAAAGTATCATCGCTCGCTAGAGCAGGCTTATCCAAACCAGAACCAAAGTATCTGGACTATTCTAGTCTTTCACACGCAGACCTGGTTGGTCCAGAGTTTTCTGTCAGGAGTAATGTCTTGTTATATGGTTCACAGGTCCTTTGTGGTGCTGAAGCCTAGAGCTCAAGGTAAACATATTGTATGAAGCCCTTTGTGCTTTGTGCTCCCAGAGCTAGACTTTAGTAAAGAGAGCTTACCACAGACAAAATGGCTAAAGACAATATAAGTTGGTGTCAATTTGCCATTAATTTAATTTCTCTTACGTCCTAGAGGATGCTGCGGTCCATATTAGTACCATGGGGTATAGACAGGTCCACCAGGAGCCATGGGCACTTTAAGAATTTGATAGTGTGGGCTGGCTCCTCCCTCTATGCCCTTCCTACCAGACTCAGTCTAGGAAACTGTGCCCAAGGAGACGGACATACTTTGAGAGAAGGATAGATATGGATAGTGGTGAGAATCCGAACCAGCACACACAACAAGAGGAAAGCCATGCTAACCAAACTTGAAACAGGAACAGCAACGGCTGAACCAACATTACTTAACCAAGTAACATTGCAGGAAGAACGAAGCACTGGGCGGGTGCCCAGTATCCTCTACGGACTACGAGAAAAGGATTTACTGGTAGATAATTAAAATCCTATTTTCTCTTACGTCCTAGAGGATGCTGGGGTCCATATTAGTACCATGGGGTATAGACGGGTCCACCAGGAGCCATTGGCACTTTAAGAGTTTAAAGGTGTAGGCTGGCGCCTCCCTCTATGCCCCTCCTACCAGACTCAGTTTAGAAAATGTGCCCGGAGGACCCGGTCACAGCTAGGGGAGCTCTACAGAATTCTCTTGGTAAAGAGTAATTTTTTTCTTTCTTTTCAGGTTTTTTATTTTACAGGGAGGCTGTTGGCGACAGCCTCCCTGCAGCGTGGGACTGGGGGAGGAAGCAGTGTCTGCCCCGCTGGGTCTTGAGCCACTGCTCCCGCTGACTGGATGTTGGCTCCAGAGCGGTCTGATCGCGCCCCGCCGCAGGGGAACGCTCGCCCTGGCAGCAAGCCGCCACCCCCTCAGAAGCTGAAGCGTGGCGAGTAAGTCACTGTCCCCCCTTGCAAGCAGGGGGACTGTGAAGAAGGCGGCTGCAGGGTCAGGAGCGCGGTTGTTCCCGTGCTCCTGGAAGGCTCAGCGGTACCTTGGTGCGGCGTTAGGAGGGAGCGCCCTGGGCCAGCTCCGGACCCTACACTGTTTTTTTTTGGCATGTCGGGGTCTGCGGACCCAGGTCAGCAAATTCCTCCGGACCAGTTTAATCTTCATGTGAGCAGGAAGACAGCGCTATTGAAGGGGGAGGAGCTTCTCCTCAGAGCGGACCCAGCGGCATTCAGCGCCATTTTTCCTGCCTGCAGTCATGGTTCACTGGATCCAGGTCCCTCCAGAGCTTTCTCCAGCAGTCTGTATGGTACCAGGGGTCTGTAGAGGGGAGGGGAAGCTGCATAAAGGCTGTGTCTCCTATTAAGGGACACAGTCAGTGCTGGGAAGGGTTGGCTGAAAAGCGCTGTGTGTGGGTTGGCTCCAATCTCTGTGTCTCTCTGCCATTCTTGGGGGGGGGGGGATCTTTGTCTCCATAATACCCTATGTGTTTGTGGGATGTTTGAGTGTGTGTGCAACATGTCTAGGGACACTGTTTCATATGCTGCAGAGGATTTGTCTTCCCAGGAAGACTCCATTCCATGTAATCAGGATTGCACTGTTTTAGCGCAGATCCCAGCTAGAGAGCCAGAATGGTTAGTCTCTCTGAGGGGGACTATTTCTCAGATTTGTGATAGGGTGGCTAGGACTGAGCATGCCACTCAGGTCCTCCAGTCCTCTATGGTGGTATGGTCTGATTCTGCCTCCTCGGGGTCCCCTGCGGTACATTCTCATAAACGTACGCTTGCAATTATGCAGGATGACACGGACACCGACTCTGACGCTGCAGATGGTGATGGGGATGTGTTGCGAATGGGCGGCATCACTTGCTAAAGGGGTGCAGTTGATGATTGAAGCTGTCAGGGATGTTTTACACATTTCAGACACAGCTCCGGAACAGGTGGAGGAGGCCTTCTTCACAGATAATAAGAAGCTCCCCCTCACTTTACCGGCATCCAAAGAATTGAATGCTATCTTTGAAAAGGCATGGGAAACTCCGGAAAAGAAATTCCATATTCCCAAGAGGGTCTTGGTGGCTTTCCCCTTCCCAGAGGAAGATAGGAAGAGATAGGAGTCCCCGCCGATAGTCGACGCCTCTGTATCCAGACTGTCCAAACAGGTGGTATTACCGGTCCCGGGACTACTGCATTAAAGGACCCGACAGATCGCAAAGTGGATGCTACGCTGAAATCCATTTACATGGCTTCAGGGGCTATATTGCGGCCTACTATAGCCTGTGCTTGGATTGCTAATCTATCGCCAGGTGGTCAATTACTCTGCAGGAGGAATCGACTACGCTGGACAAAGGTGACGTTGATTTATTTTTACGTAATATTCAGGATTCTGCAGGGTTCCTGGTGGATTCCATGAAGGATCTGGGTTCCATGGCTGCGGGGATCTCCTCCATGTCTGTCTCGGCTCGCAGAGGTCTCTGGCTACGCAATTGGTCTGTGGACGCGGAATCCAGGAAGTGTGTAGAGGGCCTACCATACAAAGGTCAGGCTCTCTTTGGGGAGGCGCTGGATGTGTGGATTGCCACGGCTACCGCGGGTAAGTCTCCTTTTCTTCCCTCAGCCGCACCGGCTACGAAGAAGCCTTTTTCATCTACTGCATCACAGTCCTTTCGGCCCGCAAGGCCTAGAAAGAATAAGCCTTCGAACACCTCCTTCAGGAGGTGGTCGTGCCAAAGGAAAGAAACCTGCTCCCGCAGGTTCCCAGACCTGGATATAGTATCCAGAGGGTACAGACTGGAGTTTCAGGATCCCCCGCCTCACCGTTTCTTCAGGCTTGCCAGCGCTGCTGGCGGACAGGACGATTCTGCTGGAGGCCATCAGAAAATTGGTGGTATCAGAGGTTCAGGTCCCTCTTCAGCAGCAGCACACGGGTTATTATTCGAACCTTTTTGTGGTACCGAAACCGGATGGTTCGGTACGGCCTATTCTAAATTTAAAATCTTTGAACCCTTATCTCAAGTTCAAATTCAAGATGGAATCTCTGCAAGCTGTCATTTCGGGGCTGTCGGAGGGGGAGTTCCTTGTGTCCCTGGACATCAAGGATGCTTACCTCCACATTCCCATTTGGGCGCCGCCTCAAGCTTATCTCAGGTTTGCGCTGATGAACGATCACTATCAGTTCCAGGCGCTGCTGTTTGGCCTCTCATCAGCACCAAGGATCTTCACCAAGGTGATGGCGGAGATGATGGTTCTCCTCCGCAAACAGGGGGTGAACATAATACCATATCTGGACGATCTCCTGATCAAGGCGTCATCCAGGGAGAGGTTGTTGCGGTCCATCGCGCTCACGATACAGCTGCTCAGAACGCACGGTTGGATTCTGAACCTTCCGAAGTCTCATCTGGAGCCGACAAGGCGGCTGTCTTTCCTGGGAATTATCCTCGACACGGAAGTGCAGAGGGTATTTCTTCCGGCGGAGAAAGCGTTGGTGATAAAGACACCTAAGGCCTACCCGGGTATCGGTTCATCAATGCATACGCCTCCTGGGGAAGATGGTTGCTGCCTATGAGGCTCTGCAGTACGGCAGGTTTCATGCCTGATCTTTTCAACTGGACCTATTGGACCAGTGGTCGGGCTCTCGCCTGCACATGCACAAGAGGATACGCCTGTCTCCAAAAGGATTTCACTCCTCTGGTGGCTGCAACTTCCGAAACCTTCTGGAAGGGTGAAGGTTCGGAATTCAAGATTGGATCCTTTTAACCACAGATGCAAGTCTAAGAGGTTGGGGAGCAGTCGCTCTGGGAAAAACCTTTCAGGGATGGTGGTCGACTCAAGAGTCGCTTCTCCCGATAAACATCTTGGAACTCAGGGCCTTGTACAACGCCCTTCTACAAGCAGCACACCTTCTACAGCATCGGGCTGTTCAGGTGCAGTCGGACTTGTGACCACAGTGGCTTACATAAACCGACAAGGCGGAATGATGAGCAGGGCTGCCATGGCAGATGTGTCGAAAATCCTCAGCTGGGCAGAAAGACACGCGGAGGCGATGTCGGTAATCTTCATTCCAGGCGGAGACATCTGGGAAGCAGCCTTCCTCAGCAGACACGATCTCCATCCAGGGGAGTGGGGTCTCCATCCGGAGGTGTTCAAGGAGTTAACCGGTTGGTGGGGGGTTCCCCACATAGACATGATGGCCTCACGCCTCAACAAAAACCTACGGAGGTACTGTTCAAGGTCAAGAGACCCAGAGGTGGTGGCCGCACTGGTAACACCGTGGGTGTTCAAGTCAGTGTATGTGTTCCCTCCACTTCCTCTGATACCAAGGGTTCTTCAGCTCGTGGGAAGAACAAAGGTCCTGGCAATCCTCATTGCTCCGGACTGGCCAAGGAGGGCTTGGTACGCGGATCTGCTGGATCTTCAGCTCGAAGATCCACGGCCTTTACCTCTTTGGGAGGATCTGCTTCTGCAGGAGCCGTTCGCTTATCAAGACTTACCGCAGCTACATTTGATGGCATGGCGGTTGAACACCAGGTCTTAGCTCAGAAGGGTATCCCGAGTGAGGTCATTCCTACCCTGATACAGGCCAGAAAGGGGGTAATGTCTAAGCATTACCATCGCATTTGGAAAAAATATGTTTCTTGGTGTGAGGCCAAGAAGTTTCCGGCGGTGGAGTTTCAACTTGGTCGTTTTCTCCTTTTCCTGCAAGCGGGGGTGGATATGGGACAGAGACTGGGTTCCATCAAGGTCCAGATCTCTGCTTTGTCCATCTTCTTCCAAAAACAGTTGGCTGTTCTTCCTGAAGTTCAGACCTTTTTGAAAGGGGTTCTACACATCCAACCTCCCTTTGTGGCACCTACGGCTCCATGGGATCTGGATGTGGTGCTGCAGTTCCTGCAATCTGCTTGGTTTGAGCCTCTACAGGAGGCTGATCTCGAGTTTCTCACGTGGAAGGCGGTCACTTTGTTGGCCTTGGCTTCTGCACATCGCGTGTCAGAATTGGGGGCTTTATCATGTAAAAGTCCCTATCTGACCTTCCATGAAGATAGGGCGGAACTTAGGACTCATCCACAGTTCCTGCCTAAGGTTGTGTCGGCTTTTCACATAAACCAACTGTGAATGCCAAATTGCTTTCTCACAAATATTTAAAATGCCCACTCTAATATATACTGCAGACGCCAGGCGCATCCTATTACCATATACGATAAAAGTGCGCTGTACATCGCAAAACACTGCATCCCATAAGAGAAAACAATACACCCACACATTATCTAAGTTCCAAAGCTCATTGATGTATATATTTGTTATTAAAAGGATATGGATTCAATATATTACAATGTACAGTATACCTATAGTACAACTCATACAGTAAGCAGTTAATACATACAGTTACAGTTACATACAGTTACAGGCCAGCAATACAATACCATTCCCTTTATGCTTATTTCTCTCTCTCTCTCTCTCTGTAAAATCATGCTTGCACTCCATTTTACTCTGAGACCAAACAGCAACTGACCTCCTGTGTGATCAGCAATGTGTTATCTAGTTTTTGGGGGAGGGAACTTACTCATACATGATGAGTCACTAGTCTCTTTGTATATGCTAATCAGGTTCAGCCTTGAAGACATCCAAAGGGCTGGCCTGAGCTTCCTGTCCACTACCTGTTTGGAATATCTATTGTTCTAATAAAAGTGATTTTATCTTTTATACATTTAATCATAATTATTTGTTGCAATGTCCTACAACTTAATAACAAGTATCAAATGAATCTACACATTAATCTGGTTGCTTTAATAGTAAATATGACAGGTCTATCTTGCTTCATTCAAATAATACACATACATGACATTACTTCATTATATAATTTTAAATCATCATGATGTCTGGCGCTTGATATTAACATAATTATGTACTGTATGAAATAAGTGTCGAATCCATCTCTGTGGCATGTCCGTGTAAATGCGTGTGTTACCATATATTGCTGTGCTCGCTGCGCGTATTTGCAAGTATAGCGACTCATATGTTTGTAGTTTGTATGTTCTTTTTATGTAATATTTTTGACTTCGACAGTCCACCCTTTGGCAGCAAACAATAACTGCCATCAATTATTAACATAAGAAAAAAAAATATTTCATACAATAATTGGTGACCTAGACACAAGTATGTATGCATTTCGCAAATCAGACACTTGACTATATTTGGGGAAGACAGGGAGGAGGACAAGACATCCTCTATATGCACTCGGCGGTCACGGGACCACTGGTTGGGTATGGTACAACATTTAACCTATAGAGTATGCTGGGACAGTGCTTTGGCCTATAATGTCTGATTTGCGATGAACATTTCACACATACATGTACCTACGTCTTTGTACACTGATGTTTGGATTCGATTGAGGTTCTGCTGGGTAGATGAAGAAGACACAAACAAATCGTGACAGTGACATATAAAATTTTCATGATCTACATATTCCTATCATTTTCTGATCATTGTTTCCATTTCTGGAACGTATGCTAGGTCTGTTTAATCATTGAACAAGGGTTATAAGTAGTGTCCTTCCTAAATAACATAAACCTTCAGAGTTCGGGGAGAGCCACTCGTAAACCTTTCTTCCACATATATTAATGAGCTCTTTATCTGCAATGTGTGAATAGCCATTGTCTGAGTGTTCCTGATTACCTCTGAACTCCATAACTACTAGAACTTTGATTTTTCTCTGACTTTAACAAACTGATCGGCTAATCCTGGGATCCTATAAGGAAATCACTCCTTTCTCCAGAACCAGTTCCAGTCCCACAGTCGACTCCTCATAAAAAAAACCTTGCAAAAATAGAATATCCTGAAAAAAACTGTTTGTCAGCGGGAAAGAGAGAAAAGAGAAATAGAACACAACAACTCTTGTTCATAACAAATCAATTACAATGACTGGTCTTTCTGCAATCCTTAAGTACGCTCAGGTAGTGTTCAACAGTGCCGCCTCTCAGTCTTCACGGAACAGAGTCTCTGGTGATACTTTTGCGATCTCACTCCATTTACGAGTTCCTTCCGGACTACCGACTTTCCTGCAGTGGGAATCATGGACCCAAGTCTCTCTCTCGGCTACTTTCACTGGGATAGTGCTGTCAACAAAACTTGGTATGGTCCTTTCCACCTATTAGGCAACCTGAGCGTAAGAACAATCACACAGTCTCTTGGTTCACAATCAAGACAGTTAGTATTTGGCATACCAGCAATCAACAGTCTCAAGTTCTTTTGTCAAGTTCTCAAATGCTGGCTCATCTCAATAAGGTACTGTACTGTCACCTCATTGGTGTATTTCTGATCATTGAGCGGATCAATCATGACATGAGGTTGTCTTCCAAAAACAACCAAAAAGACACAAATACGAAAACAAAAACAAATTTCGAAGAGAGTGATTCCTTGAGTGAAGATCTGGGAGTGGTTCCGAAGCTACATAATACTAGTGGCAGTATCTATGATCACAATAGTACAATTTCAAGCTTTGCTCCTACTTCTAGGGGTACCATTATCTACACACAAATTTCTGCGCAATTTTTCTTTGCGGTAAACACAGCAGCATCCGTGGCGGCAGGAAATGCCTCTACCCAGTTTGAGATAACGTCAGTGCACACCAATACATAACAATAATTCCTAAAGGGTGTTAACTGTACGAAGTCGATTTGTATTTCCTGAAAAGATCCGTCTGCAGGAGGGATATGGGATGGCTCTGTTAGTATTGCTTTACCAATATTCTTCCTCAAGCAAGCAAGACAGGTCATTGCTCTCTTACCTGCATGAGAATAGAATCCTGGCACACACCAGTAGGCTCTCATCAGCCTGCACATACCCTCTTTGCCTGATGAGTCAGACCGTGTGCCACCTCAGCTAGACTTGGAAGGTATGCTCTGGGGGCTACTGGCTTACCGTGTCCACCTGTCCACAGTCCTGAGGACTCCTGGCCATACCCCTTTGTCCTCCAGACTGCCTTTTCCTGTAGGGAACACAAATTTTTTGTATCTTAATTTAACTGTTGTGTGTTTGCAATGTAGAGTACCATGAGCATAACTCAAAAAAAAAAGAAAAAAAAGAAACATCTCTAGAGGAGAGAGAGAAGAAGACAATGAAAAAGAAAATGTCAGGTTTGCCAATCACCAACAGGCATATCAGTGTCTATACAAAATTTCCCTTCACCCGTATTCCCATTCTCCACCCTTTGTGCATGACAATGCACACTGCAGTAATACTGGTGTCATCGTGCTGTTGAGATATACTGGGTTCGGGCAGAACTCTGAAGGATCTAAGCATGTGGAGTTTGAACTGTACTTGGGTCCATGTATTGTACCACCCTGTGTGAATGCAAAAGATGAAGAGGAAACTGTAGAGAAACAGAATAGAGGTGTCACGATCCGGGTATCTGGACGCCATTTCTTACCCATCAGATGCCTCCTAAGGTTGGCTCAGCGCTCCAGGACCGGATCCCATCTGTTATCCTGATGTTTACATTCCTGTATCCTCTCCTGTCACTCTGAGACGCGGTCACAGTAAACGCCATATTACACCTGGCATGGCGTCTCCCGCGGCCTCCGCCGCCGTCCCTGAGCTTCTGCATGCAGAGTGTCTGAGTGGCCATTACGTCAGCCGCGGCCTCCGCTGTGTCCGCGTGGTTGGATGTGCACCTGTCAGCTTGGCGCCTCCTGTCTCCGGTGGCCGGCGCCGCCATTACTGTTTTCATTACCACATGGATTACAAACCAAACTTCCCTCCAAGTGTCTGCATGGGCGCAGCCATCTTGGATTCTGTCAGCTGATCATTTCCACCAATCTGTTCTCAGTATTGATAATCTGCATAATTGCCTAGCCAACCCCTTCCTTGCTGCAGGTATAAATACACTGTGTCTGAGCAAGGAAGGCGTCAGTGCTTTGGTTGTCAAACCTAGTTCCTGTTTGTCTCTCTCCTGTGATTGTCTTCCAGGTTCCAGCTCCTGTCTCAAGACTTCCACCATAGAGACCCGCACCAGCATTCCACCTGCGGTGTAGCCTGACTCTCCGATCCATTTTGGATTCATCTGTTTCCAGCTACAACATTACCTGCTTCCAGCCCAGCTTCAAGCAGAGTACAGCTTCTCTTAAAGGGCCGGTGTCCTTTCTACAGTTTACCACTCTCCACCGGTATTATAATTTCACCGCTCTCAAACTCCTAACTTCAGCTCATATTTCATCGCTCCCAAGTTCATTTATTATTTAACTGGTTCCAGCCAGTATCCACTCCGTGCCAACAACAGTCTGGTTCCAGCCAGTATCCACAGCAGCCGTTTTATCTACAGCAGCCCAGCTTTTCCTGGAACACCAGCTGGTACAATCCTGGGTTATCTCCATTGCTACAGTCGGGCCTGGTAAGGACTTTCCATCTAGAAGATTATAAGAACTATCTCACACTACCAGTGCCCTGTAGTTCCCAGGAACTGTATTTATTCTTTGCTGACTTTTATGTTTCTTTTACTGCTACTGTGATGCATGGAGTTTGTCATAAATAAACATCATTGACTTTTATTCAAGTTGTCGTGGTCACGCCTTCGGGCGGTTCTTCTTCATGTTACTTACATGTCCAGGGGTCTGATACAACCTCCCAGGTTCCGGTACATCTCAGCCCCTACAACTGAGGCTGCCTCCCGTCAGCTCAGGCCCTCAGTTGTGACAGTAAGCACTGACCTAATGAATCCAGCCGGAGACCAGGATCAAGCGGCCAGGCCGATGCAAGAACTGGCAGCCCGACTAGAACATCAGGAGGCTGCACAGGGCCACATCATCCGCTGTCTCCAGGATCTCTCTACTCGGCTGGATGGGATTCAGACAACTCTCCGTGGATCAGGCGCGTCTGGTGCGTCAACCACAGTGACTCCAGCTATAACCCCACCCACCTTACCCATTTCTGCTCCACGTCTTCATCTTCCAACGCCAGCAAAATTTGACGGATCTCCAAGATTCTGCAGGGGATTTCTCAACCAGTGTGAGATTCAGTTTGAGCTACAACCTGGCAATTTTCCCAGTGACCGTACAAAAATTGCCTACATTATTTCTCTTCTCAGTGGCTCAGCCCTTGATTGGGCATCACCGTTATGGGAGAGGTCCGACACCCTGCTATCTTCTTACACTGCATTCGTCTCAACATTCAGGCGCATCTTCGACGAGCCAGGCCGGGTAACCTCAGCTTCATCCGAGATTCTCCGTTTACGCCAGGGGTCATGTACTGTAGGACAATATCTGATACAGTTCCAGATCCTGGCATCCGAACTGGCATGGAACGACGAGGCCCTGTATGCTGCATTCTGGCATGGCTTATCTGAGCGTATTAAAGATGAGTTAGCTACCAGAGACTTACCCTCTAAGTTAGATGAGCTAATCTCACTCTGCACGAAAGTTGATTTACGTTTCAGAGAGAGAGCAACTGAGCGTGGAAGATCATCTGCTCCAAAATCTTCTGCTACTCCTCCTCGTCAACTGTCACCAACTAAAGATGAGCCCATGCAAATTGGCCGTTCCCGTTTAACTCCTGCTGAGCGCCGAAGACGTCTCTCCGAGTCTCTCTGTCTTTATTGTGCAGCTCCGTCTCACACCATTAATGCCTGTCCCAAACGTCCGGGAAACTCCAAATCCTAGCTCGCCAAGGAGAGGGCCGGCTAGGAGTAATGATCTCCTCTCCATCTCCTCAAGATTGTAATCTCCCAGTCTCGCTTCAAGTTGCTCAACGTTATCGGAACGTCATTGCCCTCCTTGATTCCGGAGCAGCTGGGAACTTTATTACCGAAGCCTATGTTAAACGGTGGTCCCTACCCACTGAGAGACTTCCTTCGTCCATTTCTTTAACTGCCGTGGATGGCAGCAAAATTTTTGATGCAGTTATTTCTTTAAGGACTCTACCAGTTCGTCTGAGAGTGGGAGTTCTTCATTCCGCACTTATTTCTTTTTTAGTGATTCCAAGAGCCACACATCCTGTGGTCCTGGGCCTTCCATGGCTCCGTCTTCACAATCCTACAATTGATTGGACGACTACGCAAATCCTGGCATGGGGTTCCTCCTGTGCTGAGACATGTTTGTTTAAAGTATTGCCTGTCTGTTCTTCCTCCCCCAGGTCGTCTGATGTTCCACCTCCTCCATATCAAGATTTCACGGATGTGTTCAGTAAAGCTTCTGCTGATATCCTTCCTCCTCATAGAGAATGGGACTGCCCGATTGATCTCGTTCCAGGGAAGGTTCCACCTCGAGGCCGAACTTATCCGTTGTCTCTGCCTGAGACGCATTCTATGGAGGAATACATTAAAGAGAACCTAGCAAAGGGGTTCATTCGACCTTCTTCTTCTCCAGCCGGCGCAGGCTTCTTTTTTGTAAAAAAGAAACATGGTGGTCTGCGGCCGTGCATCGACTACAGAGGTTTGAACGACATTACCATCAAGAACCGTTATCCTTTACCCCTGATTACTGAGCTCTTTGACAGAGTTAGCGGAGCTACCATCTTTACAAAGCTGGACTTGAGAGGTGCATACAATCTCATCCGGATCCGTGAGGGTGACGAGTGGAAGACCGCCTTTAACACCCGTGACGGACATTATGAGTACCTCGTCATGCCCTTCGGATTGAGCAATGCTCCAGCTGTCTTCCAGCATTTTGTCAATGAGATCTTCAGAGACATTCTATACCATCATGTCGTGGTCTATCTAGACGATATCCTCATTTTTGCCAACGATTTAGAGGAACATCGTTTTTGGGTTAAAGAGGTTCTGTCCCGTCTCCGTGTCAATCATCTCTATTGCAAATTAGAGAAATGCGTCTTTGAAGTCAAGTCCATTCCGTTTCTAGGGTACATTGTGTCCGGTTCCGGACTAGAGATGGATCCTGAGAAACTACAAGCAATCCAAAATTGGCCGGTACCCTTAACCCTCAAAGGGGTCCAGAGGTTCTTAGGGTTCGCCAACTATTACCGAAAGTTTATACGAGACTTTTCCACCATTGTGGCGCCTATTACTGCTTTCACTAAGAAGGGTGCTAACCCGTCCAAGTGGTCTGAAGAAGCCATGCAAGCATTTCATCTTTTAAAACAAAGGTTCATCTCTGCGCCTGTTCTGAAACAGCCTGACATCGACTCTCCTTTCATCTTAGAGGTGGATGCCTCCTCCGTTGGAGTAGGAGCGGTGTTATCTCAGAGGGCTAAAGATGGCCATTTACACCCTTGCAGTTTCTTCTCCCGGAAGTTCTCCCCAGCTGAGAGCAACTATGCCATTGGCGACCAGGAGTTGCTAGCCATCAAGCTCGCTCTAGAAGAGTGGAGGTATCTGTTGGAGGGAGCTTCTCATTCAATCACCATACTTACAGACCACAAGAACCTTTTATATCTGAAAGGCGCACAATGTCTCAACCCTCGTCAGGCCAGATGGGCACTTTTCTTTTCCAGGTTCGACTTTAAACTCCAGTTCTGTCCGGGCTCTCAGAATCGCAAGGCCGATGCCCTTTCCCGCTCATGGGAGCAAGAAAATGAGTCAGAGTCTTCAGACAAGCATCCTATTTTCTCTATCGTCCTAGTGGATGCTGGGGTTCCTGAAAGGACCATGGGGAATAGCGGCTCCGCAGGAGACAGGGCACAAAAAGTAAAGCTTTAGGATCAGGTGGTGTGCACTGGCTCCTCCCCCTATGACCCTCCTCCAAGCCTCAGTTAGATTTTTGTGCCCGGCCGAGAAGGGTGCAATCTAGGTGGCTCTCCTAAAGAGCTGCTTAGAAAAGTTTAGCTTAGGTTTTTTATTTTACAGTGAGTCCTGCTGGCAACAGGATCACTGCAACGAGGGACTTAGGGGAGAAGAAGTGAACTCACCTGCGTGCAGGATGGATTGGCTTCTTGGCTACTGGACATTAGCTCCAGAGGGACGATCACAGGTACAGCCTGGATGGTCACCGGAGCCTCGCCGCCGGCCCCCTTGCAGATGCTGAAACGAGAAGAGGTCCAGAATCGGCGGCAGAAGACTCCTCAGTCTTCTTAAGGTAGCGCACAGCACTGCAGCTGTGCGCCATTTTCCTCTCAGCACACTTCACACGGCAGTCACTGAGGGTGCAGGGCGCTGGGAGGGGGGCGTCCTGGGAGGCAAATGAAAACCTTTTTTGGCTAAAAATACCTCACATATAGCCTCCGGGGGCTATATGGAGATATTTAACCCCTGCCAGAATCCGTTAAGAGCGGGAGACGAGGCCGCCGAAAAAGGGGCGGGGCCTATCTCCTCAGCACACAGCGCCATTTTCCCTCACAGAAAGGCTGGAGGGAAGGCTCCCAGGCTCTCCCCTGCACTGCACTACAGAAACAGGGTTAAAACAGAGAGGGGGGGCACTAATTTGGCGTTAGAAATATATAAAAAAAGATGCTATAAGGGAAAACACTTATATAAGGTTGTCCCTATATAATTATAGCGTTTTTGGTGTGTGCTGGCAAACTCTCCCTCTGTCTCTCCAAAGGGCTAGTAGGTCCTGTCCTCTATCAGAGCATTCCCTGTGTGTGTGCTGTGTGTCGGTACGTGTGTGTCGACATGTATGAGGACGATGTTGGTGAGGAGGCGGAGCAATTGCCTGTAATGGTGATGTCACTCTCTAGGGAGTCGACACCGGAATGGATGGCTTATTTAGGGAATTACGTGATAATGTCAACACGCGGCAAGGTCGGTTGACGACATGAGACGGCCGACAAACAATTAGTACCGGTCCAGACGTCTCAAAAACACCGTCAGGGGTTTTAAAACGCCCGTTTACTTTAGTCGGTCGACACAGACACAGACAGGGACACTGAATCCAGTGTCGACGGTGAATAAACAAACGTATTCCTTATTAGGGCCACACGTTAAGGGCAATGAAGGAGGTGTTACATATTTCTGATACTACAAGTACCACAAAAGAGGGTATTATGTGGGATGTGAAAAAACTACCGTAGTTTTTCCTGAATCAGATAAATTAAATGAAGTGTGTGATGATGCGTGGGTTCCCCCCGATAGAAAATATGGGCGGTATACCCTTTCCCGCCAGAAGTTAGGGCGCGTTGGGAAACACCCCTTAGGGTGGATAAGGCGCTCACACGCTTATCAGAACAAGTGGCGGTACCGTCTATAGATAGGGCCGTCCTCAAGGAGCCAGCTGACAGGAGGCTGGAAAAATATCATAAAAAGTATATACACACATACTGGTGTTATACTGCGACCAGCGATCGCCTCAGCCTGGATGTGCAGAGCTGGGGTGGCTTGGTCGGATTCCCTGACTAAAAATATTGATACCCTTGACAGGGACAGTATTTTATTGACTATAGAGCATTTAAAGGATGTATTTCTATTTATGCGAGATGCACAGAGGGATATTTGCACTCTGGCATCAAGAGTAAGTGCGATGTCCATATCTGCCAGAAGATGTTTATGGACACGACAGTGGTCAGGTGATGCAGATTCCAAACGGCACAAAGGTGTATTGCCGTATAAAGGAAGAGGAGTTATTTGGGGTCGGTCCATCGGACCTGGTGGCCACGGCAACTGCTGGAAAATCCACCGTTTTTACCCTAAGTCACATCTCTGCAGAAAAAGACACCGTCTTTTCAGCTTCAGTCCTTTCGTCCCTATAAGAGTCATATCTGCCCAGGGATAGAGGAAAGGGAAGAAGACTGCAGCAGGCAGCCCATTCCCAGGAACAGAAGCGTTCCACCGCTTCTGACAAGCTCTCAGCATGACGCTGAGACCGTACAGGACCCCTGGATCCTACAAGTAGTATCCCAGGGGTACAGTTTGGAATGTCGAGACGTTTCCCCTGCGCAGGCTCCTGAAGTCTGCTTTACCAAGGTCTCCCTCCGACAAGGAGGCAGTATGGGAAAAAATTCACGAGCTGTATTCCCAGCAGGTGATAATTAAATTACCCCTCCTACAACAAGAAAAGGGGGTATTATTCCACACTATATTGTGGTACTGAAGCCAGAAGGCTAGGTGAGACCTATTCTAAATCTAAAAAAATTTGAACACTTACAAAGGTTCAAATCAAGATGGAGTCACTCAGAGCAGTGATAACGAACCGGGAAGAAGGGGACTATCTGGTGTCCCGAGACATCAGGGATGCTTACCTCCATGTCCCAAATTTGCCCTTATCACTAAGGGTACCTCAGGTTCGTGGTACAGAACTGTCACTATCAGTTTCAGACGCTGCCGTTTGGATTGTCTACGGCACCCCGGGTCTTTACCAAGGTAATGGCCGAAATGATGGTTCTTCTTCGAAGAAAAGGCGTCTTAATTATCCCTTACTTGGACGATCTCCTGATAAGGGCAAAGTCCAGGGAACAGTTGGAGGTCGGAGTAGCACTATCTCGGATACTGTTACAACAGCAGGGGTGGATTCTAAATATTCCAAAATCGCAGCTGATCCCGACAACAAGTCTCCTGTGCTTAGGGATGATTCTGGACACAGTCCAGAAAAAGGTGTTTCTCCCGGAAGAGAAAGCCAGGGAGTTATCCGAGCTAGTCAGGAACCTCCTAAAATCAGTGCATCATTGCACAAGGGCCATGGTAAAAAAATTGGTGACTTCCTTCGAAGCAATTCCAGTCGGCAGATTTCATGCAAGAACTTTTCAGTGGGATCTGCTGGACAAATGGTCCGGATCGCATCTTCAGATGCATCAGCGGATAACCCTATATCCAAGGACAAGGGTGTCTCTCCTGTGGTGGTTACAGAGTGCTCATCTTCTAGAGGGCCGCAGATTCGGCATTCAGTTTTGGATGTTGGTGACCACGGAGGCCAGCCCGAGAGGCTGGGGAGCAGTCACACAAGGAAAAAATTTCCAGGGAGTGTGATCAAGTCTGGAGATTTTTCTCCACATAAATATAGCTAAGGGTAAATTTATAATGCTCTAAGCTTAGCAAGACCTCTGCTTCAAGGTCAGCCGGTATTGATCCAGTGGGATAAAACATCACGGCAGTCGCCCACGTAAATAGACAGGGCGGCACAAGAAGCAGGAGGGCAGTGGCAAAAACTGCAAGGACTTTTCGCTGGGCGGAAAATCATGTGATAGCACTGTCAGCAGTGTTTCATTCCGGGAATGGAAACTGGGAAGCAGACTTCCTCAGTAGGCACGACCTCCACCCGGCAGAGTGGGAACTTCATGGGGAAGTTTTCCACATAATTGTAAACCGTTGGGAATTAACAAAGGTGGACATGATGGCGTCCCGTCTGAACAAAAAACGGGACAGGTATTGCGCCAGGTTAAGAGACCCTCAGGCAATAGCTGTGGACGTTCTGGTAACACCGTGGGTGTACCAGTCGGTGTATGTGTTCCATCCTCTGCTTTTCATACCTAAGGTACTGAGAATTATAAGACGTAGAGGAGTAAGAACTATACTCATGGCTCCGGATTGGCCAAGAAGGACTTGGTACCCGGAACTTCAAGAGATGCTCACAGAGGACTTATGGCCTCTGCCGCTAAGAAGGGACTTGTTTTCAGCAAGTACCATGTCTGTTCCAAGACTTACCGCAGCTGCGTTTGACGGCATGGCGGTGGAACGCCGGATCCTAAGGGAAAAGGCATTCAGGAAGAGGTCATTCCTACCCTGGTCAAAGCCAGAAAGGAGGTGACCGCACAACATTATCACCACATGTGGCGAAAATATGTTGCGTGGTGTGAGGCCAGGAAGGCCCCACGAAGAAATTTCAACTCGGTCGATTCCTGCATTTCTTGCAAACAGGAGTGTCTATGGGCCTCAAATTGGGGTCCATTAAGGTTCAAATTTCGGCCCTGTCGATTTTTCTTCCAGAAAGAATTGGCTTCAGTTCCTGAAGTCCAGAAGTTTGTCAAGGGAGTATTGCATATACAACCCCCTTTTGTGCCTCCAGTGGCACTGTGGGATCTCAACGTAGTTCTGGGATTCCTCAAAACACATTGGTTTAAAACCAGTCAAATCTGTGGATTTGAAGCATCTCACATGAAAAGTGAACATGCTCTTGGACCTGGCCTGGACCAGGCGAGTGTCAAATTGGTGGTTTTTTTTCTCAAAAAAGCCCATATCTGTTTGTCCATTCGGACAGGGCAGAGCTGCGGACTCGTCCCCAGTTCTCTCCCTAAGGTGGTGTCAGTGTTTCACCTGAACCAGCTTATTGTGGTGTCTTGCGCCTACTAGGGACTTGGAGGACTCCAAGTTGCTAGATGTGGTCAGGGCCCTGAAAATATAGGTTCCAGGACGGCTGGAGTCAGGAAAACTGACTCGCTGTTATCCTGTATGCACCCAACAAACTGGGTGCTCTTGCTTTTAAGCAGACTTTTGCTAGTTGGATGTGTAATACAATTCAGCTTGCACATTCTGTGGCAGGCCTGCCACAGCCAAAATATGTAAATGCCCATTCCACAAGGAAGGTGGGCTCATCTTGGGCGGCTGCCCGAGGGGTCTCGGCTTTACAACTTTGCCGAGCGGCTATTTAGTCAGGGGCAAACACGTTTGTAAAATCCTACAAATTTGATACCCTGGCTAAGGAGGACCTGGAGTTCTCTCATTCGGTGCTGCAGAGTCATCCGCACTCTCCCGCCCGTTTGGGAGCTTTGGTATAATCCCCATGGTCCTTTCAGGAACCCCAGCATCCACTAGGATGATAGAGAAAATAAGAATTTACTTACCGATAATTCTATTTCTCGGAGTCCGTAGTGGATGCTGGGCGCCCATCCCAAGTGCGGATTATCTGCATTACTTGTACATAGTTACAAAAATCGGGTTATTATTGTTGTGAGCCATCTTTTCAGAGGCTCCGCTGTTATCATACTGTTAACTGGGTTCAGATCACAGGTTGTACAGTGTGATTGGTGTGGCTGGTATGAGTCTTACCCGGGATTCATAAATCCTTCCTTATTGTGTACGCTCGTCCGGGCACAGTACCTAACTGAGGCTTGGAGGAGGGTCATAGGGGGAGGAGCCAGTGCACACCACCTGATCCTAAAGCTTTACTTTTTGTGCCCTGTCTCCTGCGGAGCCGCTATTCCCCATGGTCCTTTCAGGAACCCCAGCATCCACTACGGACTCCGAGAAATAGAATTATCGGTAAGTAAATTCTTATTATAAATCCGTTGGCATTCTCCACGGTAGGGATGGACTCTACGCCCCCATCAGGGAAAAGTTTTGTGAAACCGATGCTAAGGAAGAAGCTCATGCATTGGGCCCATGCTTCCCGTTTTGCCGGACATACAGGTATCCAAAAAACCCTGGAGTTTATCTCTAGGTCCTATTGGTGGCCAACTCTGAAAAAGGACGTCTTGGAGTTTATTGCATCTTGCCCAAAGTGTGCTCAACATAAGGTATCCCGCCAGTCGCCTGCGGGGCAACTGGTTCCACTATCTGTTCCCCGTCGACCTTGGACCCATTTGTCGATGGATTTTATTACAGATTTACCCATGTGCAACAAGTTCAATACCATCTGGGTGGTAGTTGACCGGTTCACCAAGAGGGCACACTTCATTCCTCTCACCGGTCTTCTGTCAGCTTCCAAGTTGGCTCAAGTATTCATACAAGAGATCTTCCGACTCCACGGTCTTCCTGAAGAAATTATTTCAGATCGAGGAGTTCAATTCACAGCCAAATTCTGGCGAAGTTTATGTCAAGTCCTCCAAGTCAAACTAAAGTTTTCCACGGCTTACCATCCTCAGACCAATGGTCAAACCGAGAGGGTGAATCAGGACTTGGAGGCCTTCCTCCGCATCTATGTGTCCTCCTCTCAAGATGACTGGGTTCAATTACTTCCCTGGGCCGAGTTCTGTCATAACAACCAGTATCATTCTTCATCTGCTTCAACACCATTCTTCACTAACTTTGGATTCCACCCTAAAGTCCCTGAGTTCCAACCGCTTCCAGCAACTTCTGTTCCCGCAGTGGATATCACCTTGCATCAGTTTGCCAATATCTGGAAGAGCGTACGATCAGCTCTGCTCAAGGCATCGTTCAGGTACAAGAAGTTTGCGGATAAGAAGCGTCGAGCAGTTCCTGCTCTCAAGGTGGGTGATCGGGTATGGTTATCCACGAAGAATTTGAGGTTAAGAGTTCCCAGTATGAAGTTTGCACCTCGCTATATCGGTCCTTTCAAGATTGAACAAGTCATCAATCCTGTTGCTTACAGACTCCAGTTGCCTCCCTTCTTAAAAATACCCAGGACATTCCATGTTTCCCTGTTGAAACCGCTGATCTTGAATCGGTTTCATTCCTCACTTCCTCCAACTCCGAAAGTCCAAACTCAACGAGGCGTTGAGTATGAAGTAGCCAAGATCCTGGACTCACGTCACCGTTACGGTCAACTACAATATCTTATTGACTGGAAGGGTTATGGCCCTGAGGAACGTTCATGGACCGATGCTTCTGATGTCCATGCTCCTGCCTTGGTCCGGAGATTCCATTCCAAGTTTCCTCAAAAGCCAAAGAAGTGTCCTGGGGCCACTCCTAAAGGGGGGGGGGGGGGTGCTGTCACGATCCGGGTATCTGGACGCCATTTCTTACCCATCAGATGCCTCCTAAGGTTGGCTCAGCGCTCCAGGACCGGATCCCATCTGTTATCCTGATGTTTACATTCCTGTATCCTCTCCTGTCACTCTGAGACGCGGTCACAGTAAACGCCATATTACACCTGGCATGGCGTCTCCCGCGGCCTCCGCCGCCGTCCCTGAGCTTCTGCATGCAGAGTGTCTGAGTGGCGATTACGTCAGCCGCGGCCTCCGCTGTGTCCGCGTGGTTGGATGTGCACCTGTCAGCTTGGCGCCTCCTGTCTCCGGTGGCCGGCGCCGCCATTACTGTTTTCATTACCACATGGATTACAAACCAAACTTCCCTCCAAGTGTCTGCATGGGCGCAGCCATCTTGGATTCTGTCAGCTGATCATTTCCACCAATCTGTTCTCAGTATTGATAATCTGCATAATTGCCTAGCCAACCCCTTCCTTGCTGCAGGTATAAATACACTGTGTCTGAGCAAGGAAGGCGTCAGTGCTTTGGTTGTCAAACCTAGTTCCTGTTTGTCTCTCTCCTGTGATTGTCTTCCAGGTTCCAGCTCCTGTCTCAAGACTTCCACCATAGAGACCCGCACCAGCATTCCACCTGCGGTGTAGCCTGACTCTCCGATCCATTTTGTATTCATCTGTTTCCAGCTACAACATTACCTGCTTCCAGCCCAGCTTCCAGCAGAGTACAGCTTCTCTTAAAGGGCCGGTGTCCTTTCTACAGTTTACCACTCTCCACCGGTATTCTAATTTCACCGCTCTCAAACTCCTAACTTCAGCTCATATTTCATCGCTCCCAAGTTCATTTATTATTTAACTGGTTCCAGCCAGTATCCACTCCGTGCCAACAACAGTCTGGTTCCAGCCAGTATCCACAGCAGCCGTTTTATCTACAGCAGCCCAGCTTTTCCTGGAACACCAGCTGGTACAATCCTGGGTTATCTCCATTGCTACAGTCGGGCCTGGTAAGGACTTTCCATCTAGAAGATTATAAGAACTATCTCACACTACCAGTGCCCTGTGGCTCCTGCCACCCTGTAGTTCCCAGGAACTGTATTTATTCTTTGCTGACTTTTATGTTTCTTTTACTGCTACTGTGATGCATGGAGTTTGTCATAAATAAACATCATTGACTTTTATTCAAGTTGTCGTGGTCACGCCTTCGGGCGGTTCTTCTTCATGTTACTTACATGTCCAGGGGTCTGATACAACCTCCCAGGTTCCGGTACATCTCAGCCCCTACAACTGAGGCTGCCTCCCGTCAGCTCAGGCCCTCAGTTGTGACAAGAGGTTGGTGACAGATGAGTTTGTAGAGGTGAAAAAGATTTTATAAAAATTTGACAACTGGATTGGGCACTACGGGGAAGTGATTCTCTACTTGGTCTACTCCCCTTAAAAAAAAATTCTGTGTTTGTCGTATCACTATTGGGACTATCCCAGCCATCAATCCACTGTCCTGTCCATCCTAAGTTCATAGGGAACCCGGTATCTGTGAGATAATTTCCTCTACCTGTGATGGACATGCATCTAGAACAGTAGAATGCGACATTAGTCTTCGTGGGTGTCTAACATACTTTGTACTTCCTGAACGGGAGCACAGTATATGTATATCATATCTAACAAAATTAAGTTAATCAGGGGCCATTTCTGCTAGGAAAAAGAAGTAAAAGTTTAGAGGCCCCATCTTAACCCCAGCAAGTTTTGTCAAAGGGTAATGTTGCATTTATTTTGTTCTTCCCATTAGCCGAATCTGTGTTTTCTATATGGCTTATGATTCCTTACTATATGTCCCCTGGTCCCGTCTATGTTTTTAATAATGTGGCTTGTGTTTTCTGTCTAGGGGATCTATATTGACTATGTGTCCTACTACTCCTACAATCTCTGGCAAAATGCCCTTCCTTCCTACAAGTGTAACATATTATTGACCATTTGGGATCTGGGGTTTGGACTGATGGGTCTTTCCTGCTTACCGTCCTCAACCTCTCCACCTGTTGTTCTCTGCGCCTAGCACTATTCTTGTGATGTTCAATAGCACACTATCTAAGATTAGCTACTGTGACCCCTTTCCAATTTTGCAAAGAAGTCTGCACCCTGACACTCAGTGCCTTATTGAGCCCATCCATTTGCACAGAGACAGCCACCTCCCATTTGCCCAATTAGTGTTTCCAGTGGTCTTATGCAGATGGAGAGTTTTCTATTACTGCAAAAGACAAAAACAAAAAAAACGTTTAACAAGCTTCTAGGTCATGCGAAGTATTCATTCAATCCTTCTCATCCCATATTAAGGGTCTGTACATGGTCCAACAAACATTTCCGAGCTCATCTTTACTAGGGGCATTACTAGGAATGAATACTTCTTATATGGTAACTGAAAGAAATACCCTGGGGTTACCTTGTCTCTGTCCGCTTTCCTACTGGCAAATACTAATGCGCGGACAGGTTTTTCTCCATTTCTGACGTTGTTTTCTTGATTTTTTTGTTTTATTTTTGGGTTTTACTATATATGTACACGAATGATACCATACTTACCTGTTCCACTGGTCTCAGACACTTCCCCCACAGGCTACTGCTCTTCTTTTACCGGTTGGATACTCCTCTGTGTACATGAGAAATGGCTGAAAACAATCAGGTCACCTTCTCCTCCTAAATAAAACTTCAACATTCATTAGTACATATATAGGTTACAGTCATATTTTTCATATTTTTGTTATTTTCTATAGTTTGTATGCTGGCCGTAAACTACTTCCACATCTACATATGGCGGTGTACTTGCATTCTCTTTTTCTCTGACGTCCTAAGTGGATGCTGGGGACTCCGTCAGGACCATGGGGAATAGCGGCTCCGCAGGAGACAGGGCACAAAATTAAAAGTTTGACCACTAGGTGGTGTGTACTGGCTCCTCCCCCTATGACCCTCCTCCAAGCCTCAGTTAGGTTTTTGTGCCCGTCCGAGCAGGGTGCAATCTAGGTGGCTCTCCTAAAGAGCTGCTTAGAAAAAGTTTGTTAGGTTTTTTATTTTCAGTGAGTCCTGCTGGCAACAGGCTCACTGCAACGAAGGACTTAGGGGAGAAGAAGTGAACTCACCTGCGTGCAGGATGGATTGGCTTCTTAGGCTACTGGACACTAGCTCCAGAGGGACGATCACAGGTACAGCCTGGATGGGTCACCGGAGCCGCGCCGCCGACCCCCTTGCAGATGCCGAAGAGAGAAGAGGTCCAGAAACCGGCGGCTGAAGACTTCTCAGTCTTCATGAGGTAGCGCACAGCACTGCAGCTGTGCGCCATTGCTCTCGGCACACTTCACACCAACGGTCACTGAGGGTGCAGGGCGCTGGGGGGGGCGCCCTGGGCAGCAATGAAAGTACCTAATCTGGCTAAAAATACATCACATATAGCCCCTGGGGCTATATGGATGTATTTAACCCCTGCCAGGTTGTCAGAAAAAACGGGAGAAGAAGCCCGCCGAAAAGGGGGCGGGGCCTATTCTCCTCAGCACACAGCGCCATTTTCCTACACAGCTCCGCTGCTAGGAAGGCTCCCAGGCTCTCCCCTGCACTGCACTACAGAAACAGGGTAAAAACAGAGAGGGGGGGCACTTATTTGGCGATATTAATAATATTTAAGCTGCTATAAGGGGAACACACTTATTTAAGGTTGTCCCTATATATTTATAGCGCTTGGGTGTGTGCTGGCAAACTCTCCCTCTGTCTCCCCAAAGGGCTAGTGGGGTCCTGTCTTCTATCAGAGCATTCCCTGTGTGTCTGCTGTGTGTCGGTACGTGTGTGTCGACATGTATGAGGACGATGTTGGCGTGGAGGCGGAGCAATTGCCTGTAATGGTGATGTCACCCCCTAGGGAGTCGACACCGGAATGGATGGCTTTGTTTATGGAATTACGTGATAGTGTCAGCACGCTGCAAAAGTCGGTTGACGACATGAGACGGCCGGCAAACCAGTTAGTACCTGTCCAGGCGTCTCAAACACCGTCAGGGGCTGTAAAACGCCCTTTACCTCAGTCGGTCGACACAGACACCGACACGGACACCGAATCTAGTGTCGACGGTGAAGAAACAAACGTATTTTCCAGTAGGGCCACACGTTATATGATCATGGCAATGAAGGAGGCTTTGCATATCTCTGATACTGCAAGTACCACAAAAAGGGGTATTATGTGGGGTGTGAAAAAACTACCTGTAGTTTTTCCTGAATCAGAGGAATTGAATGAAGTGTGTGATGAAGCGTGGGTTACCCCCGATAGAAAACTGCTAATTTCAAAGAAGTTATTGGCGTTATACCCTTTCCCGCCAGAGGTTAGGGCGCGCTGGGAAACACCCCCTAGGGTAGATAAGGCGCTCACACGCTTATCAAAACAAGTGGCGTTACCGTCTCCAGAAACGGCCGCTCTCAAGGACCCAGCTGATAGGAGGCTGGAGAATACACTAAAAAGTATATACACACATACTGGTGTTATACTGCGACCAGCAATCGCCTCAGCCTGGATGTGCAGTGCTGGGGTGGCTTGGTCGGAATCACTGACTGAAAATATTGATACCCTGGATAGGGACAATATTTTATTGACTATAGAGCATTTTAAGGATGCATTTCTTTATATGCGTGATGCACAGAGGGAGTAAGTGCGATCAAGAGTAAGTGCGATGTCCATATCTGCCAGAAGAAGTTTATGGACGCGACAGTGGTCAGGTGATGCGGATTCCAAACGGCATATGGAAGTATTGCCGTATAAAGGGGAGGAATTATTTGGGGTCGGTTTATCGGATTTGGTGGCCACGGCAACAGCCGGGAAATCCACCTTTTTACCTCAGGTCACCTCCCAGCAGAAAAAGACGCAGTCTTTTCAGCCGCAGTCCTTTCGTTCCTATAAGAACAAGCGGGCAAAAGGACATTCATATCTGCCCCGAGGCAAAGGAAAGGGTAAGAGACTGCAGCAAGCAGCTCCCTCCCAGGAGCAGAAGCCCTCCCCGGCTTCTGCAAAGGCCTCAGCATGACGCTGGGACCTTACAAGCGGACTCAGGGGCGGTGGGGGGTCGCCTCAAGAATTTCAGCGCACAGTGGGCTCACTCGCAGGTGGACCCCTGGATCCTGCAGGTAGTATCTCAGGGTTACAGGTTAGAATTCGAGACGTCTCCCCCTCGCCGGTTCCTAAAGTCTGCTTTGCCAACGTCTCCCTCCGACAGGGCGACGGTATTGGAAGCCATTCACAAGCTGTATTCTCAGCAGGTGATAGTCAAGGTACCCCTTTTACAACAGGGAAAGGGGTATTACTCCACGCTATTTGTGGTACCGAAGCCGGACGGCTCGGTAAGACCTATTCTAAATCTGAAATCTCTGAACCTGTACATACAAAAATTCAAGTTCATGATGGAGTCACTCAGAGCAGTGATAGCGAATCTGGAAGAAGGGGACTTTATGGTGTCCTTGGACATCAAGGATGCTTACCTCCATGTCCCAATTTGCCCTTCACACCAAGGGTACCTCAGGTTCGTGGTACAAAACTGTCATTATCAGTTTCAGACGCTGCCGTTTGGATTGTCCACGGCACCCCGGGTCTTTACCAAGGTAATGGCCGAAATGATGATCCTTCTTCGAAGAAAAGGCGTATTAATTATCCCTTACTTGGACGATCTCCTGATAAGGGCAAGGTCCAGAGAACAGCTGGAGGTCGGAGTAGCACTAACTCAAGTAGTGCTCCAACAGCACGGGTGGATTCTGAATTTTCCAAAATCCCAACTGATCCCGACGACACGTTTGCTGTTCCTAGGGATGATTCTGGACACTGTTCAGAAAAAGGTGTTTCTTCCGGAGGAGAAAGCCAGGGAGTTATCCGAACTCGTCAGGAACCTCCTAAAACCAGGAAAAGTGTCTGTGCATCAATGCACAAGAGTCCTGGGAAAAATGGTGGCTTCTTACGAAGCGATTCCATTCGGCAGATTCCATGCACGAATTTTTCAGTAGGATCTGCTGGACAAGTGGTCCGGATCGCATCTGCAGATGCATCAGCGGATAAACCTGTCGCCAAGGACAAGGGTGTCTCTGCTATGGTGGTTGCAGAGTGCTCATCTGTTAGAGGGCCGCAGATTCGGCATACAGAACTGGGTCCTAGTGACCACGGATGCCAGCCTGAGAGGCTGGGGAGCGGTCACACAGGGAAGAAACTTCCAGGGCGTGTGGTCAAGCCTGGAGACGTCTCTTCACATAAATATACTGGAACTAAGAGCAATCTACAATGCTCTAAGCCTGGCAAAACCTCTGCTTCAGGGTCAGCCGGTGTTGATCCAGTCGGACAACATCACGGCAGTCGCCCACGTAAACAGACAGGGCGGCACAAGAAGTAGGAGGGCAATGGCAGAAGCTGCAAGGATTCTTCGCTGGGCGGAAAATCATGTGATAGCACTGTCAGCAGTGTTCATCCCGGGAGTGGACAACTGGGAAGCAGATTTCCTCAGCAGACACGATCTTCACCCGGGAGAGTGGGGACTTCATCCAGAAGTCTTCCACATGATTGTGGTCCGTTGCGAAAGACCAATGGTGGACATGATGGCGTCCCGCCTCAACAAAAAACTGGACAGGTATTGCGCCAGGTCAAGAGACCCTCAGGCAATAGCTGTGGACGCTCTGGTAACACCATGGGTGTACCAGTCAGTGTATGTGTTCCCTCCTCTGCCTCTCATACCCAAGGTACTGAGAATTATACGGCAAAGGGGAGTAAGAACGATACTCGTGGCTCCGGATTGGCCAAGAAGGACTTGGTACCCGGAACTTCAGGAGATGCTCACGAAAGATCCGTGGCCTCTACCTCTAAGAAGGGACCTGCTTCAGCAGGGACCTTGTCTATTCCAAGACTTACCGCGGCTGCGTTTGACGGCATGGCGGTTGAACGCCGGATTCTAAAGGAAAAAGGCATTCCAGAGGAAGTCATCCCTACCCTGATTAAAGCCAGGAAGGAAGTGACTGTACAACATTATCACCGCATTTGGAGAAAATATGTTGCGTGGTGTGAGGTCAGGAAGGCCCCCACGGAGGAATTTCAACTGGGTCGATTCCTACATTTCCTGCAAACAGGATTGTCTATGGGCCTCAAATTGGGGTCCATTAAGGTTCAAATTTCGGCCCTGTCGATTTTCTTCCAGAAAGAATTGGCTTCAGTTCCTGAAGTCCAAACTTTTGTCAAAGGAGTACTACATATACAGCCCCCGGTTGTGCCTCCAGTGGCACCGTGGGATCTCAATGTAGTTTTGGATTTTCTCAAATCCCATTGGTTTGAGCCACTCAAATCGGTGGATTTGAAATATCTTACATGGAAAGTAACCATGCTACTGGCCCTGGCTTCGGCCAGGAGAGTGTCAGAATTGGCGGCTTTATCGTACAAAAGCCCATATCTGATTTTCCATTCGGACAGGGCAGAACTGCGGACGCGTCCTCAGTTTCTCCCTAAGGTGGTGTCAGCGTTTCACCTGAACCAGCCTATTGTGGTGCCTGCGGCTACTAGCGATTTGGAGGACTCCAAGTTGCTGGATGTTGTCAGAGCATTAAAAATATATATTTCAAGGACGGCTGGAGTCAGGAAGTCTGACTCGCTGTTTATACTGTATGCACCCAACAAGCTGGGTGCTCCTGCGTCTAAGCAGACGATTGCTCGTTGGATTTGTAGCACAATTCAACTTGCGCATTCTGTGGCAGGCCTGCCACAGCCTAAATCTGTCAATGCCCACTCTACAAGGAAGGTGGGCTCCTCTTGGGCGGCTGCCCGAGGGGTCTCGGCATTACAACTCTGCCGAGCAGCTACGTGGTCAGGGGAGAACACGTTTGTAAAATTCTACAAATTTGATACCCTGGCTGAGGAGGACCTGGAGTTCTCTCATTCGGTGCTGCAGAGTCATCCGCACTCTCCCGCCCGTTTGGGAGCTTTGGTATAATCCCCATGGTCCTGACGGAGTCCCCAGCATCCACTTAGGACGTCAGAGAAAATAAGAATTTACTCACCGGTAATTCTATTTCTCGTAGTCCGTAGTGGATGCTGGGCGCCCATCCCAAGTGCGGATTGTCTGCAATAATTGTACATAGTTATTGTTACAAAAATCGGGTTATTATTGTTGGGAGCCATCGTTTCAGAGGCTCTTTTCGGTTATCATACTGTTAACTGGGTTCAGATCACAAGTTGTACGGTGTGATTGGTGTGGCTGGTATGAGTCTTACCCGGGATTCAAAATCCTTCCTTATTGTGTACGCTCGTCCGGGCACAGTGTCCTAACTGAGGCTTGGAGGAGGGTCATAGGGGGAGGAGCCAGTACACACCACCTAGTGGTCAAACTTTTAATTTTGTGCCCTGTCTCCTGCGGAGCCGCTATTCCCCATGGTCCTGACGGAGTCCCCAGCATCCACTACGGACTACGAGAAATAGAATTACCGGTGAGTAAATTCTTATTTTTTTTTCCTACTTGTTTATTGTTGCTACAAGTTCAAACAGTTCTTATATTTCCATTCTTGTCTTATATGACTTTGGTTAGACATACCACCTGCAATACCTTAGGATCAAACTCACCAACCCCTCTTGCTGCCACAGGTTTAAACACTTTGTATGTCTGACCCTTTGTTTTCTGTATTTTATCAGACATATCCTTATCCTTAAGTTCTGCAATACCTCTGGTTCAAAGCTGCCCACCTTAGGGAATGGTACCCTATCTTTGTCAGTCATACATAACTATTCATTGCAAAAAAGCCTCCATGTGTGAACCATACTTTTCACACATAATAAACCTTGCTGACCCTCTCGGTCGCAATTCTGACCTTCTCAGTCCCGAGTCTGACCTTCTCGGTCCCAACTCTTCTTCAGCCTGAACCCTAGCTACCAAACGCCCACTGCTTGTGCAATTGGATCCCATCGTGGACTTTTTGCCAATAAACGCAATCCCCAATGCACACTGCAGATAGACGGTGAAAGATACCTAGCGCTTTCACTCGCTCCTTCTCCGCTGAGTACCACGACTCACTCCAATAGTGAGCACCGCGTACCCAGTGAGGCCCTATTGGTTTCTATTTACTGGAAGTGTTAGGAGTGACTTACCTTTTCCAGTAAATATCTGCCGCTGGAGATTTTCGTGAGAGAGACCAGCGAAAACTCCCTATACACTTATACACAAATCACGCTTGCGAATGCTCTATACAGCGCTAATGATACCGCGATTCTACGCAAAAAGCTCGTAAAAAGGGTATCAAGTTGCGCTATCTATCGCACCCACAAACGCGCGGTCCAATCGCACAGCGTATAGGTACTTGTTACCTATCTGCCGTACAACCACAGGTCAATGTACAAACTGTGACCCTCAGCTCGGAGCGTAACAAAAAACCTTTTTACTTCAATACTACCACAATTCCCTATTACGCTCCTCTGCAAATCTCCTCACGATTTGCATATTAAACCTTATACTAACGTGAGTCAGCCGCCTCACGCCACCAAGCCTCCACTTACTTGATGTACCACACTACGGGATCCCGAATTCCCTGGGTTCAATATCCACTCACTCCTACGTTCGCTCACTCAAATACACTTTGGTTTTTTCTGTACAGAAAATTTAAATTCATTCAGATAGGCAGCTTTACCCCAGAGGCAATACAGTTTAAACAAAAGTTTTATACTAATCTGCTTTAGAAACCGGGTAGTTCTGTGCTGTTGTATTAAATGTCTACTATCCCACCTTTGAACTAAACGACACTATTGTATAATTTGTACTTGGCGCCCGCATTCTTACGCACTTTGCGTAAACACGCAACCGTGCGTGTCTCTTACGCTGCGTGCGCAGTCCTGTACTTTGTCCGAGACACGTGTACAAAACCCTGCGTCTGCAATAAAACAAATCACACAGCTCTATAAATGTGAACAATACTAATTACTATTGCCCACTAGACACAACTTGTTCTGTTTAAACTTTTATGCAGACCTGCGTTTGTGTCTTTACACTTACTTCCTTAAAATACTGTTATTTCAAATTTACCTATATATCAACAAATGTATCCTATTTCACACAGATCTATAATGACTCTAGCAATAATCAATAATTTAAATGATATGATTCAGATTGGATAGCTATCTTGCAGAACATACACTGATATACACATAAGTATAATAATATTATTTCTCTGACGTCCTAGTGGATGCTGGGAACTCCGTAAGGACCATGGGGAATAGCGGCTCCGCAGGAGACTGGGCACAACTAAAGAAAGCTTTAGGACTACCTGGTGTGCACTGGCTCCTCCCACTATGACCCTCCTCCAGACCTCAGTTAGAATCTTTTGCCCGGCTGAGCTGGATGCACACTAGGGGCTCTCCTGAGCTCCTAGAAAGAAAGTATATTTAGGTTTTTTTATTTTACAGTGAGATCTGCTGGCAACAGACTCACTGCAGCGAGGGACTAAGGGGAGAAGAAGCGAACCTACCTAACTGGTGGTAGCTTGGGCTTCTTAGGCTACTGGACACCATTAGCTCCAGAGGGATCGACCGCAGGAACCGGCCTTGATGTTCGGTCCCGGAGCCACGACGCCGGCCCCCTTACAGAGCCAGAAGCAAGAAGTGTTCCGGAAAATCGGCTGCAGAAGACTTCAGTCTTCACCAAGGTAGCGCACAGCACTGCAGCTGTGCGCCATTGCTCCTCATGCACATCTCACACTCCGGTCACTGATGGGTGCAGGGCGCTGGGGGGGGGGCGCCCTGAGCAGCAATAATAAGACCTTGGCTGGCAAAATAATCACAATATATAGTCCCAGAGGCTATATATGTGATAAATACCCCTGCCAGAATCCATAAAAAAGCGGGAGAAAAGTCAGCCGAAAAAGGGGCGGGGCTATCTCCCTCAGCACACTGGCGCCATTTTCTCTTCACAGTGCAGCTGGAAGACAGCTCCCCAGGCTCTCCCCTGTAGTTTTCAGGCTCAAAGGGTTAAAAAGAGAGGGGGGGGGCACTAAATTTAGGCGCAATATTGTTTATACAAGCAGCTATTGGGGAAAATTCACTCAGTTATAGGGCCATATTCAATTAGCAGTGATAACGGACTTTTCACGTGAAAAGTCCGGTTTTCGGGTGAAAAACTGGACTTTTCACGTGAAATGCAATTACAGCCTATTCAATTATCCTGGAAAATTTATCGGTGATCATGTTTTCACTAATTTCACTTCACCTTCTCTGAAGCAGGTGAAAAGTTGGGAAAAGTCACTATTTTAAGGTAAAAATGTTTGGATATGGTACAGAACTCCTGGGACACCCCCCTTTATGAATAATTAGGCACGTTGAAGTTTTTAATTATTTTTAATTGGCCAATAATGACATGTCATTTTTGGGGTGAAAAAGTAAAAAGTGATGGAAATTGGGGTTCAAGGTATGGGACAGGTATATTGGGGTGCTTTATGAGTGGGACAGGTGTTTTTTAGGCTTGCAGATGGGAGTAATCGGTCTGTTTCCACTTATTTTTAAAGTACCCTAAAATGACCCAAATATATACTTATACCCATTTTCATGTACCCCAAATTTAATGAGAGCATTTATTTTGCTCAAAAAAACTTGCTTTCTATCATTTTTTTGCATTTAAAAAAAAATGCATATAACTGCCATTTCACACAATTTAAGTCCCCAAAAACTCTCTAATGTGATCTCTAACACACTTCTCTTCTGTTTTCCTATGTTAGTTTAGCATTTTTTGGGGTACAGGCTGATTTCCCCATTTTCACCTGCACTTTTCACTGCAAGAATTTTCACGTGAAACCCGGTCGGAATTGAATAGGTCGAAAAATGGAGCGTTTTCGCGGCAATTTTCGGCCGATTGCCGCGAAAATTTTCGGGCGAAAAATTGCCGCGAATTTGCGGATAATTGAATACCCTAGATAGTGTTAATCCCTACATTATATAGCGCTCTGGTGTGTGCTGGCATACTCTCTCTCTGTCTCCCCAAAGGGCTTTGTGGGGTCCTGTCCTCAGTAAGAGCATTCCCTGTGTGTGTGCGGTGTGTCGGTACGGCTGTGTCGACATGTTTGATGAGGAGGCTTATGTGGAGGCGGAGCAGATGCCGATAAATGTGATGTCGCCCCTGTGGGGCCGACACCAGAGTGGATAGGTGGAAGGTATTAACCGACAGTGTCAACTCCTTACATAAAAGGCTGGATGACGTAACAGCTGTGGGACAGCCGGCTTCTCAGCCCGCGCCTGCCCAGGCGTCTCAAAGGCCATCGGGCTCAAAAAACGCCCGTTACCTCAGATGGCAGACACAGATGTCGACACGGAGTCTGACTCCAGTGTCGACGAGGTTGAGACATTTACACAATCCACTAGGAACATCCGTTGCATGATCCCGGCAATAAAAAATGTGTTACACATTTCTGACATTAACCCAAGTACCACTAAAAAAGGGTTTTATGTTTGGGGAGGAAAAGCAGGCAGTGTTTTGTTCCCCCATCAGATGAGTGAATGAAGTGTGTGAAAAAGTGTGGGTTCCCCCGATAAGAAACTGACTAAAAAGTTACTGATGGCGTACCCTTTCCCGCCAGAGGATAGGTTACGCTGGGAGATATCCCCTAGGGTGGATAAGGCGCTCACACGTTTGTCTAAAAAGGTGGCACTGCCGTCTTAGGATACGGCCACTTTGAAGGTACCTGTTGATAAAAAGCAGGAGGCTATCCTGAAGTCTGTATTTACACACTCAGGTACTAGACTGAGACCTGCAATTGCCTCAGCATGGATAGTGCTGCTGCAGCGTGGTCTGTGACCCTGTCAGACAGGGATACTATTTTACTAACATAAGAGCATATTAAAGACGTCGTCTTATATATGAGGGATGCACAGAGGGATATTTTGCCGGCTGGCATCCTGAATTAATGCAATGTCCATTCTGCCAGGAAGGTATTAGAGACCCGGCACTGGACAGGTGATGCTGACTTTAAAAGGCACATAGATATTCTGCCTTATAAGAGTGAGGAATTGTTTGGGGATGGTCTCTGGGACCTCATATCCACAGCAACAGCTGGGAAGAAAAAATTTTTTACCTCAGGTTTTCCTCACAGCTTAAGAAAGCACTGTATTATCAGGTACAGTCCTTTCGGCTTCAGAAAAGCAAGCGGGTCAAAGGCGCTTCCTTTCTGCACAGAGACAAGGGAAGAGGGAAAAAGCTGCACCAGTCAGCCAGTTCCCAGGATCAAAATTCTTCCCTCGCTTCCTCCGAGTCCACCGCATGACGCGGGGGCTCCACAGGTGTAGCCAGGGGCGGTGGGGGGCGCGTCTCGAGAACTTCAGCATCCAGTGGGCTCGCTCACAGGTGGATCCCTGGGTTCTGCATGTAGTATCACAGGGATACAAGCTGGAGTTCGAGGCGACTCCCTCTCGCCGTTACCTCAAATCAGCAAGCTGTACTTCCAGCAGGTGAAAATCAAGGTACCCCTCCTTCAACAAGGCCGGGGTTACTATTCCACAATGTTGTGGTACCGAAACCAGACGGTTCGGTGAAACCCATTCTAAAATTAAAATCCTTGAACACTTATATACGAAGGTTCAAGTTAAAAATGAAATCGCTCAGGGCGGTTATTGCAAGCCTGGACGAGGGAGATTACATGGTATCTCTGGACATCAAAGATGCTTACCTGTATGTCCCCATTTACCATCCTCACCAGGAGTACCTCAGTTTTGTGGTACAGGTTTGTCGTTACCAATTCCAGACGTTGCCGTTCGGTCTGTCCACGGCACCGAGAGTATTTACCAAGGTAATGGCCGAAATGATGATACTCCTTCAAAAAAAGGGAGTTTTTAATTATCCCGTACTTGGACGATCTCCTGATAAAGGCGAGGTCCAAGGAGCAGTTATTGGTCGGGGTAGCACTATCTCGGGAAGTGCTACAACAGCACAGCTGGTTCCTACGACACGTCTACTGTTCCTGGGGATGGTTCTGGACACAGACCAGAAAAAAAAGGGTTTCTCCCGGAGGAGAAAGCCAAGGAGCTGTCATCTCTAGTCAGAGGCCTCCTGAAACCAAAACAGGTGTCGGTGCATTACTGCACACGAGTCCTGGGAAAATGGTAGCTTCCTACGAAGCAATGCCATTCGGCAGGTTCCATGCAAGAGCTTTTCAGTGGGACCTGTTGGACAAGTGGTCCGGATCGCATCTTCAGATGCATCGGCTGATAACCCTGTCTCCAAGGACCAGGGTATCTCTGCCGTGGTGACTGCAGGGTGCTCATCTTCGAGAGAGCCGCAGATTCGGCATACAGGACTGGGTTCTGGTGACCACGGATGCCAGCCTTCGAGGCTGGGGGGCAGTCACACAGGGAAAAAACTTCCAGGGACTATGGTCGAATCAGGAGATTTCCCTACACATAAACAGTCTGGAACTGAGGGCCATTTACAATGCCCTAAGTCAAGCAAGACCCCTGCTTCAAAACCAGCCGGTACTGATTCAGTCAGACAACATCACGGCGGTCGCCCATGTAAACCAACAGGGCGGCACAAGACGCAGGATGGCGATGGCAGAAGCCACAAGGATTCTTCGATGGGCGGAAAATCATGTGTTAGCACTGTCAGCAGTGTTCATTCCCGGAGTGGACAACTGGGAAGCAGATTTTCTCAGCAGACACGACCTCCACCCGGGAGAGTGGGGACTTCATCCAGAAGTCTTCCAAATGATTGTACACCATTGGGAAAGGCCACAGGTGGACATGATGGCGTCCCGCATCAACAAAAAGCTAAAAAGATATTGCGCCAGGTCAAGGGACCCTCAGGCGATAGCTGGGGACGCTCTGGTGACACCGTGGGTGTACCAGTCAGTGTATGTGTTCCCTCCTCTGCCTCTCATACCTAAGGTACTGAGAATAATAAGAAGGAGAGGAGTAAGAACTATACTCGTGGTTCCGGATTGGCCAAGAAGAGCTTGGTACCCAGAACTTCAAGAAATGATCTCAGAGGACCCATGGTCTCTGCCACTCAGACAGGACCTGCTGCAGCAGGGGCCCTGTCTGTTCCAAGACTTACCGCGGCTGCGTTTGGCGGCATGGCGGTTGAACACCGGATCCTAAAGGAAAAAGGCATTCCGGAGGAAGTCATTCCTACGCTGATTGGGGCTAGGAAAGATGTGACCGCACAACATTATCACTGCATATGTTGAAAATATGTTGCTTGGTGTGAGGCCAGGAAGGCCCCAACAGAAGAATTTCAACTGGGTCGATTTCTGCACTTCCGACAGTCAGGAGTGACTATGGGCCTAAAATTGGCTTCCATTAAGGTCCAGATTTCGGCTCTGTTCATTTTCTTCCAAAAAGAACTGGCTTCACTGCCTGAAGTTCAGACTTTTGTTAAGGGAGTGCTGCATACTCAGTCTCTTTTTGTGTCTCCGGTGGCACCTTGGGATCTCACCGTGGTGTTGAGTTTCCTAAAGTCACATTGGTTCGAGCCACTTGAAACCGCGGATCTAAAATATCTCACGAGGAAAGTGGTAATGCTTTTGGCCTTGGCTTCGGCCAGGCGTGTGTCAGAATTGGCGGCTTTGTCATGTAAAAGCCCTTATCTGATTTTCCATATGGATAGGGCAGAATTGAGGACTTGTCCCCAGTTTCTCCCTAAGGTGGTATCAGCGTTTCACTTGAACCAACCTATCGTAGTGCCTGCGGCTACTAGGGACTTGGAGGATTCCAAGTTACTGGACGTTGTCAGGGCCTTGAAAATTTAAGGTTTCCAGGACGGCTGGAGTCAGGAAAACTGACTCGCTATTTATCCTGTATGCACCCAACAAGCTGGGTGCTCCTGCTTCGAAGCAGACGATTGCTCGCTGGATTTGTAGCACAATTCAGCTTGCGCATTCTGCGGCTGGACTGCCGCATCCTAAATCAGTGAAAGCCCATTCCACGAGGAAGGTGGGCTCTTCTTGGGCGGCTGCCCGAGGGGTCTCGGCTTTACAACTTTGCCGAGCTGCTACTTGGTCAGGGTCAAACACGTTTGCAAAAATCTACAAATTTGATACCCTGACTGAGGAGGACCTTGAGTTCTCTCATTCGGTGCTGCAGAGTCATCCGCACTCTCCCGCCCGTTTGGGAGCTTTGGTATAATCCCCATGGTCCTTTCGGAGTCCCCAGCATCCACTAGGACATCAGAGAAAATAAGAATTTACTTACCGATAATTCTATTTCTCATAGTCCGTAGTGGATGCTGGGCGCCCATCCCAAGTGCGGATTGTCTGCAATACTTGTACATAGTTATTGTTACAAAAAATCGGGTTATTATTGTTGTGAGCCATCTTTTCAGAGGCTCCTCTGTTATCATGCTGTTAACTGGGTTCAGATCACAAGTTGTACGGTGTGATTGGTGTGGCTGGTATGAGTCTTACCCGGGATTCAAAATCCTTCCTTATTGTGTCAGCTCTTCCGGGCACAGTATCCTAACTGAGGTCTGGAGGAGGGTCATAGTGGGAGGAGCCAGTGCACACCAGGTAGTCCTAAAGCTTTCTTTAGTTGTGCCCAGTCTCCTGCGGAGCCACTATTCCCCATGGTCCTTACGGAGTTCCCAGCATCCAATACGGACTACGAGAAATAGATTTACCGGTGAGTAAAATCTTATTATATATGTACTATTCACTGGTCTCCTATGAGACACCTTACCTCTTATTTGCATATCAAAGCTATTTGCTTTTCCACTGCTAAGAAAAAGCAGTTACACAGGTTAATTTGCATTTCAATGGCTATCTTCCCTAGCAAGCAGATTCTACAAGTCTTGGAAGGAAAAATAAGAATTTACTTACCGATAATTCTATTTCTCATAGTCCGTAGTGGATGCTGGGGACTCCGTCAGGACCATGGGGAATAGCGGCTCCGCAGGAGACAGGGCACAAAAAGTAAGCTTTTAGGATCACATGGTGTGTACTGGCTCCTCCCCCTATGACCCTCCTCCAAGCCTCAGTTAGGTACTGTGCCCGGACGAGCGTACACAATAAGGAAGGATCTTGAATCCCGGGTAAGACTCATACCAGCCACACCAATCACACCGTACAACTTGTGATTTGAACCCAGTTAACAGTATGATAACAACGAAGAAGCCTCTGAAAAGATGGCTCACAACAATAATAACCCGATTTTTGTAACAATAACTATGTACAAGTATTGCAGACAATCCGCACTTGGGATGGGCGCCCAGCATCCACTACGGACTATGAGAAATAGAATTATCGGTAAGTAAATTCTTATTTTCTCTAACGTCCTAGTGGATGCTGGGGACTCCGTCAGGACCATGGGGATTATACCAAAGCTCCCAAACGGGCGGGAGAGTGCGGATGACTCTGCAGCACCGAATGAGAGAACTCCAGGTCCTCCTTAGCCAGAGTATCAAATTTGTAAAATTTTACAAACGTGTTCTCCCCTGACCACGTAGCTGCTCGGCAAAGTTGTAATGCCGAGACCCCTCGGGCAGCCGCCCAAGATGAGCCCACCTTCCTTGTGGAGTGGGCATTTACAGATTTAGGCTGTGGCAGGCCTGCCACAGAATGTGCAAGTTGGATTTTGCTAGAGATCCAACGAGCAATCGTCTGCTTAGACGCAGGAGCACCCCTCTTGTTGGGTGCATACAGGATAAACAGCGAGTCAGATTTTCTGACTCCAGCCGTCCTTGAAATATATATTTTCAATGCTCTGACAACGTCCAGCAACTTGGAGTCCTCCAAGTCGCTAGTAGCCGCAGGCACCACAATAGGCTGGTTCAAGTGAAAAGCCGAAACCACCTTAGGCAGAAACTGAGGACGCGTCCGCAGTTCTGCCCTGTCCGAATGGAAAATCAGATATGGGCTTTTGTACGATAAAGCCGCCAACTCTGATACTCTCCTGGCTGAAGCCAGGGCCAGTAGCATGGTTACTTTCCATGTAAGATACTTCAAATCTACCGATTTGAGCGGCTCAAACCAATGGGATTTGAGAAAATCCAAAACTACGTTGAGATCCCACGGTGCCACTGGAGGCACAATCGGGGGCTGTATATGTAGTACACCTTTGACAAAGGTTTGTACTTCAGGCACTGAAGCCAATTCTTTCTGGAAGAAAATCGATAAGGCCGAAATTTGAACCTTAATAGACCCCAATTTGAGGCCCATAGACAATCCTGCCTGCAGGAAATGTAGGAATCGACCCAATTGAAATTCCTCCGTTGGGGCCTTCTTGGCCTCACACCACGCAACATATTTTCTCCAAATGCGGTGATAATGTTGTGCGGTCACTTCCTTCCTGGCTTTAATCAAGGTAGGAATAACTTCCTCTGGAATGCCCTTTTCTTTTAGAATCCGGCGTTCAACCGCCATGCCGTCAAACGCAGTCGCGGTAAGTCTTGGAACATACAAGGTCCCTGCTGAAGCAGATCCCTTCTTAACGGTAGAGGCCACGGCTCTTCCGTGAGCATCTCTTGAAGTTCCGGGTACCAAGTCCTTCTCGGCCAATCCGGAGCCACGAGTATTGTTCTTACTCCCCGTAGCCGTATAATTCTCAGTACCTTTGGTATGAGAGGCAGAGGAGGAAACACATACACGGACTGGTACACCCACGGTGTTACCAGAGCGTCCACAGCTATTGCCTGAGGGTCTCTTGACCTGGCGCAATATCTGTCCAGTTTCCTGTTGAGGCGGGACGCCATCATGTCCACCTTTTGGTTTTTCCCAACTGTTCACAATCATGTGGAAGACTTCTGGATGAAGTCCCCACTCTCCTGGGTGGAGGTCGTGTCTGCTGAGGAAGTCTGCTTCCCAGTTGTCCACTCCCGGAATGAACACTGCTGACAGTGCTATGACATGATTTTCCGCCCAGTGAAGAATCCTTGCAGCTTCTGTCATTGCTCTTCTGCTTCTCGTGCCGCCCTGTCTGTTTACGTGGGCGACTGCCGTGATGTTGTCCGACTGGATCAACACCGGCTGACCCTGAAGCAGCGGTTTTGCCAGGCTTAGAGCATTGTAAATCGCTCTTAGCTCCAGTATATTTATGTGAAGAGACGTCTCCAGGTTCGACCACACGCCCTGGAAGTTTCTTCCCTGTGTGACTGCTCCCCAGCCTCGTAGGCTGGCATCCGTAGTCACCAGGACCCTGTCCTGTATGCCGAATCTGCGGCCCTCTAACAGATCGGCACTCTGCAACCACCACAGAATAGACACCCTTGTTCTTGGTGACAGTGTTATCCGCTGATGCATGTGCAGATGCGATCCGGACCATTTGTCCAGCAGATCCCACTGAAATATTCGTGCGTGGAATCTGCCGAATGGAATTGCTTCGTAAGAAGCCACCATCTTTCCCAGGACTCTTGTGCATTGATGTACTGACACATTTCCTGGTTTTAGGAGGTTCCTGACAAGTTCGGATAACTCCCTTGCTTTCTCCTCCGGGAGAAACACCTTTTTCTGAACAGTGTCCAGAATCATTCCCAGGAACAGCAGATGTGTCGTCGGGGTCAATTGAGATTTTGGAAGATTCAGAATCCACCCGTGTTGTTGAAGCACTACTTGGGTTAGTGCTACTCCGACTTCCAGCTGTTCCCTGGACCTTGCCCTTATCAGGAGATCGTCCAAGTAAGGGATAATTAATACGCCTTTTCTTCGTAGAAGAACCATCATTTCGGCCATTACCTTGGTAAAGACCCGAGGTGCCGTGGACAAACCAAACGGCAGCGTTTGAAACTGATAATGACAGTTTTGTATCACGAACCTGAGATACCCTTGGTGTGAAGGGTAAATTGGGACATGCAGATAAGCATCTTTTATGTCCAGGGACACCATGAAGTCCCCTTCTTCCAGATTCGCTATCACTGCTCTGAGTGACTCCATCTTGAACTTGAATTTCTGTATGTACAGGTTCAAGGATTTCAGATTTAGAATAGGTCTTACCGAACCGTCCGGCTTCGGTACCACAAATAGTGTGGAATAATACCCCTTTCCCTGTTGTAGGAGGGGTACCTTGACTATCACCTGCTGAGAATACAGCTTGTGAATGGCTTCCAATACCGTCGCCCTTTCTGAGGGAGACGTTGGTAAAGCAGACTTTAGGAACCGGCGAGGGGGAGACTTTTCGAATTCCAACTTGTAACCCTGAGATACTACCTGCAGGATCCAAGGGTCCACCTGTGAGCGCGCCCACTGTGTGCTGAAAATCTTTAGTCGACCCCCCACCGCCCCTGAGTCCGCTTGCACAGCCCCAGCGTCATGCTGAGGGCTTTGTAGAAGCCGGGGAGGGCTTCTGTTCGTGGGAAGTAGTTGCTTGCTGCACCCTCTTACCCCTTCCTTTGCCTCTGGGCAAATATGACTGTCCTTTTGCCCGCTTGTTCTTATAGGAACGAAAGGACTGCGGCTGAAAAGACGGTGTCTTTTTCTGTTGGGAGGTGACCTGAGGTAAAAAAGTGGATTTTCCGGCTGTTGCCGTGGCCACCAGATCCGATAGACCGACCCCAAATAATTCCTCTCCTTTATACGGCAATACTTCCATATGCCGTTTGGAATCCACATCACCTGACCACTGTCGCGTCCATAAACTTCTTCTGGCAGATATGGACATCGCACTTACTCTCGATGCCAGAGTGCAAATATCCCTCTGAGCATCTCGCATATAAAGAAAAGCATCCTTTAATTGCTCTATAGTCAATAAAATACTGTCCCTATCCAGGGTATCAATATTTTCAGTCAGGGAATCCGACCACACCACCCCAGCACTGCACATCCAGGCTGAGGCTATTGCTGGTCGCAGTATAACACCAGTATGTGTGTATATACTCTTCAGGGTAGTTTCCAGCCTCCTATCAGCTGGATCCTTGAGGGCGGCCGTATCAGGAGACGGTAACGCCACTTGTTTTGATAAGCGTGTGAGCGCCTTATCCTCCCTAGGGGGTGTTTCCCAGCGCGCCCTAACCTCTGGTGGGAAAGGGTATAATGCCAATAACTTCTTTGAAATTAGCAGTTTTCTATCGGGGTTAACCCACGCTTCATCACACACGTCATTCAATTCCTCTGATTCTGGAAAAGCTACAGGTAGTTTTTTCACACCCCACATAATACCCCCCTTTGAGGTACCTGCAGTATCAGAGATATGCAAAGCCTCCTTCATTGCCGTGATCATATAACGTGTGGCCCTATTGGAAAATACGTTTCTTTCTTCACCGTCGACACTAGATTCATCTGTGTCGGTACCTGTGTCGACTGACTGAGGTAAGGGACGTTTTACAGCCCCTGACGGTGCCTGAGACGCCTAGACAGGTACTAACTGCTTTTCCGGCCGTCTCATGTCGTCAACTGACTTTTGCAGCGTGCTAACATTATCACGTAATTCCATAATTAAAGCCATCCATTCCGGTGTCGACTCCCTAGGGGGTGACATCACCATTACCGGCAATTGCTCCGCCTCCACACCAACATCGTCCTCATACATGTCGACACACACGTACCGACACACAGCAGACACACACAGGGAATGCTCTTATCGAAGACAGGACCCCACTAGCCCTTTGGGGAGACAGAGGGAGAGTTTGCCAGCACACACCAAAGCGCTATAAAAATGTATATAAACAACCCTAAAAGGTGTTGTTTCTGTTATATGCGCTTAATATATAAAAATATCGCCAAAATATGCCCCCCTTCTCTGTTTTACCCTGTTTCTGTAGTGCAGTGCAGGGGAGAGTCCTGGGAGCCTTCCTCACAGCGGAGCTGAGCAGGAAAATGGCGCTGTGTGCTGAGGAGAATAGGCCCCGCCCCCTAAAACGGCGGGCTCTTCTCCCGGAGTTTGCGATATATGGCAGGGGTTAAATACATCCATATAGCCTCAAGGGCTATATGTGATGTATTTTAGCCATAGAAAAAGGTATTATACATTGCTGCCCAGGGCGCCCCCCCCAGCGCCCTGCACCCTCAGTGACCGCTGGTGTGAAGTGTGCCGACAACAATGGCGCACAGCTGCAGTGCTGTGCGCTACCTTATGAAGACTGAAAGTCTTCTGCCGCCTGTTTCCGGACCTCTGGACCTCTTCAACTTCGGCATCTGCAAGGGGGGTCGGCGGCACGGCTCCGGGACCGGACTCCATGGCTGGGCCTGTGTTCGATCCCTCTGGAGCTAATGGTGTCCAGTAGCCTAAGAAGCAAATCCATCCTGCACGCAGGTGAGTTCACTTCTCTCCCCTAAGTCCCTCGTAGCAGTGAGCCTGTTGCCAGCAGGACTCACTGAAAATAAGAAACCTAAAAAACTTTTTCTAAGCAGCTCTTTATGAGAGCCACCTAGATTGCACCCTGCTCGGACGGGCACAAAAACCTAACTGAGGCTTGGAGGAGGGTCATAGGGGGAGGAGCCAGTACACACCATGTGATCCTAAAAGCTTACTTTTTGTGCCCTGTCTCCTGCGGAGCTGCTATTCCCCATGGTCCTGACGGAGTCCCCAGCATCCACTAGGACGTTAGAGAAAAGAGAAAAAAAAAAAAAAAAAACCCTTTCCTTTTTCTATCTGTGTGCATTTTTTTTTTTACCAAGCCAAGCATTTATCTCACCATTTACTCTCACTAGGCCCAACTGAAACTATTTGTAATTGACTATGGCATGGGGTAAATAAATGCATTGGTAACTCATAAATGGTGCTTAATGTGACCAAGGAAACTGATTGTTCTGAGCAGAGTGAAAATCAGCTATTTAGAAAATGACCTTCCTAAAATGGCCACTGCCCCCCCCCCCTTCCACATCCATGAGGTTTACACAAAATGGTAAACAGGCCATGTGGTTAGTCCAAAATGGAGGACAGACCATGCGGCTTCCTTTGTCACAAAGAAATCACACATTATATAAGCACCTGAAGTTATTTTAGGCTTGAGTTAAAAAAAAAACTATATCAAGGCTATGCAGCAACTTTTAAATGTACTTTTAAACCTACTTAACAGATAAACAATCCAATCTGAATCAAACACAAAATGACTTATTTGAACTTTGTTTTGCAACAATAAAAATACATTTTAGCATCTTAAATATTATGAGAAACGCATTGTCCCTTGAAATTTCATATCATTGGCTTACTGATATCCCAACAATACACGTGGATGTTATTTTCATCAGTGTCGCGATGCGTCCATCGGAGCCGGTCGATTACAGCCGCATTTGTAATGTACAGTGCATCATTAAGACCCTGATATCGCGGACCAGCCCCCATCTGTGAATGCCAAATTGCTTTCTCACAAATATTTAAAATGCCCACTCTAATATATACTGCAGACGCCAGGCGCATCCTATTACCATATACAATAAAAGTGCGCTGTACATCGCAAAACACTGCATCCCATAAGAGAAAACAATACACCCACACATTATCTGAGTTCCAAAGCTCATTGATGTATATATTTGTTATTAAAAGGATATGGATTCAATATATTACAATGTACAGTATACTGTACCTATAGTTACAACTCATACAGTAAACAGTTAATACATACAGTTACATACAGTTACAGGCCAGCAATACAATACCATTCCCTTCAATGCATCTTATGTCTCTCTCAGCAAATAAATACAGGAACTGATCTGGCAATAACTCCATCATCGTCTAGTCCAAAACAGCAACTGACCTCCTGTGTGATCAGCAATGTGTTATCTAGTTTTTTGGGGGAGGGGACTCACTCATTCATGATGAGTCACTAGTCTTTTTGTATATGCTAATCAGGTTCAGCCTTGAAGACATCCAAAGGGCTGGCCTGAGCTTCCTGTCCACTACCTGTTTGGAATATCTATTGTTCTAATAAAAGTGATTTTAGCTTTCATACATTTAATCATAATTATTTGTTGCAATATTCTACAACTTAATAACAAGTATCAAATGAATCTACACATTAATCTGGTTGCTTTAATAGTAAATATGACAGGTCTACCTTGCTTCGTTCAAATAATACACATACATGACATTACTTCATTATATAATTTTAAATCATCATGATGTCTGGCGCTTGATATTAACATAATTATGTACTGTATGAAATCAGTGTCGAATCCATATCTGTGGCATGTCCATGTAAATGCGTGTGTTACCATTGCTGTGTTCGCTGCGCGTATTTGCAAGTATAGCGACTCATATGTGTGTAGTTTGTATGTTCTTTTTATGTAATATTTTTGACTTTGACACAACCTATTGTGGTGCCATTAGCTACTGACTCAATTACTTCAAAGGCCTTGGATGTAGTGAGGACTTTGAAGATTTACGTGAAGAGGACGGCTCGTCATAGGAAAAGTGACTCTCTGTTTGTCCTCTATGATCCAAAGAAATTTGGATGTCCTGCTTCTAAGCAGTCGATTTCACGCTGGATCAGGTTCACTATCCAGCATGCTTATTCCACGGCAGGACTGCCGTGTCCGAAATCTGTAAAGGCCCACTCTACTCGTAAGGTGGGCTCTTCCTGCGCGGCTGCCCGTGGTGTCTCGGCAGTACAACTCTGTTGAGCAGCTACTTGGTCTGGTTCGAACACGTTTGCCAAGTTTTACAAGTTCGATACTCTGGCCTCTGATGACCTCAGATTTGGTCAAGTAGTGTTGCAGGAGCCTCCGCGCTCTCCCTCCCGTTCTGGGAGCTTTGGTACATCCCCATGGTACTAATATGGACCCCAGCATCCTCTAGGATGTAAGAGAAAATAGGATTTTGGTTACCTACCAGTAAATCCTTTTCTCGTAGTCCGTAGAGGATGCTGGGCACCCGCCCAGCACTTTGTTTTCCTGCATTTGTTTTCTGGTTCAGTGGTAAGTTCTGTGTTATTTACTGTTTCAGCTGTTGCTGAAGTTATTCCGGCATGTTGGCTGGATTTTCATGTTTGTGTGAGCTGGTATGAATCTCGCCACTATCTGTGTAATTCCTTCTCTCGAAGTATGTCGTCTCCTCGGGCACAGTTTCTAGACTGAGTTTGGTTGGAGGGGCATAGAGGGAGGAGCCAGCCCACACCTTTAAACTCTTAAAGTGCCAATGGCTCCTGGTGGACCCGTCTATGCTCCATGGTACTAATATGGACCCCAGCATCCTCTACGGACTACGAGAAAAGGATTTATTGGTAGGTAACCAAAATCCTATTTTCTCATCAAAGACATATACAGTAAACCGTTTGATATGCAGTCCCGTCTGAATGATATATTACAAACCGTTCTCTGACTAGAACAAATTAGAGATGAAAAACCCATTTTTGCATAGCTGATCAGTCATAACTTCCCTATCAAAAATAAATAAATACACAAAATAAAAATTAACATTTGTCATTCAGACCAGTATTAAATGTAAGAGTGTAAAACAGCTTTTCAAAACCCGTATGATTCCGTGTGGAGAGTTTGCATGGCATTTACTTTTTACTAAACCAGAATGGATTATGCATTAAAATAGAACTACAGAATGCTTTCCTTCCCATTTCCGTACATCTATACAACAGTATGTTACAATTTTATTGTCATGTTATTTTGCTTCTCAAACACACCTTATATTTTACCTATTGGAACAATAGTAGTCACCACATTTCTCCAACTATATGGAGGGGTGTGGTTCATCAAATCGACAATGTTTAGGTCGACCGCTATAGGTCGACAGTCACTAGGTCGACATGGATGGAAGGTCGACAGGGTTTCTAGGTCGACATGTGCTAGGTCGACAGGTCTAAAAGGTCGACATGAGTTTTTCACATTTTTTTTCTTTTTTTGAATTTTTTCATACTTAACGATCCACGTGGACTACGATTGGAACGGTAAAGTGTGCCGAGCGAAGCGAAGGCACCATGCCCGAAGCATGGCGAGCGAAGCGAGCCATGCGAGGGGACGCGGTGCACTAATTTGGGATCCCGGTCACTCTACGAAGAAAACGACACACACAAAAAAAAATCCTCATGTCGACCTTTAGACCTGTCGACCTAGCACATATCGACCTAGAAACCTAGCACATGTCGACAGGTCTAAAGGTCGACATGAGGATTTTTTTTTGTCGTTTTCATCGTAGAGTGACCGGGATCCCAAATTAGTGCACCGCGTCCCCTCGCATGGCTCGCTTCGCTCGCCATGCTTCGGGCATGGTGCCTTCGCTCCGCTACCGCTTCGCTCGGCACACTTTACCGTTCCAATCGTAGTCCACGTGGATCGTTAAGTATGAAAAAATTTAAAAAAAGAAAAAAAAATGTGAAAAACTCATGTCGACCTTTAGACCTGTCGACCTAGTACATGTCGACCTAGAAACCCTGTCGACCTTCCATCCATGTCGACCTAGTGACTGTCGACCTATAGTGGTCGACCTAAACATTGTCGACCTAGACACTGTCGATCTTCAGACCGGATCCCATATGGAGTCTAGAAAGTGGTATACATAAACAATTTACTAAAAATCATACACCACAGGGACTTAACAGTATCTTTCATAATAGAATTGGCCTTTATCATAAAATGCTATAATAGGGCAGTCAACAGAGCAGCGGCATCTACAGGCAAGATCCCTAAGGTTGAATCATGATAAAGCACCCCGTCTTTCCAGTACATGCTTTGAATAATGGAACCTGCCTCCCCCAAAGAAATGGGGAGCAATATAGAGATTGGTTCTGACTTTCTTGCCAAAGCCAACAATTTCAATGATTTAGCGGCACTAACCGGGACAAAGGTAGATCTCTCTTACACGTTTTCTCTCCTATGCAGGAACTCACTAGCTCTCCTAAGGTTTTCTTAAAAACCTGTCACTGCTAGTCAAGCATACCTATCTTCCCAGGTCATATGGGAGATATCCAATTGGAATTCTCTGCCAATGTCCAAATTACAGGCCCGCATTAGACCCTCTACTTATTTTAACGATAACATCAGATATGTCTCATCTGGGATAGGATAACTTCTCCCAACAAAGATCCATACAAGGAGAATTGTCACGGAAGAAAATAGCCTTTCTAAAAGTACCTTAGAACTGAGAGATGGTAAATAACTGTTGAATCTCTTGCTCTCTAGACACACAAGTCTCTAGATCTGCTCTGGACAATATGACCGCTATGTCCTACATAACAGAATAGAGAAAATCTTTTAATGTTCCTTTGCATGGCAGATTTGGACATTTTGCAGGAGATCATAGAAAGGAACATCATTCTAAAAGCAATAAACCTGCCTGGAAATATTATCTAACTTGCAGATTCCCTTTCCTCTCTTTGACTGCCTTGACTTCCTTATTATTTATTATGTCTATTTCTAAGACACTGGCTTCCCTCTTAGCTTTAGCATTTGCAAATAAGAGGAGTCGAGCTTACCCTATTAGTTTTCTCAAAACCATTTCTCAACCCCAAAAGTGTACCAAATTATTCTCAAGGGTCATACCAAAACATCTCTTATGTAGAATTCTTAGTAGAATTAGAAAAAGTAAAGATGATAAAGAACCAAATAATTACATTGTCTCCTGTTTATCTACTTACCTTGCTCTTACCCCACTTGTTACAATATACAGTCAGCAATTATTTATAAGTTTACAAAACCTTTCTGTACAGCTAAACCCTCCACCCTACAGAATATATTGTCACATGATGTTAGGGTCTCCTGCCCTGTGCTGCCACGTCGTCATGGCAACCGGGAGACAAGTGCTAGTGGAGTAACCTGAGCGCAGCTGATACTCCGGTTCGGGTCTTTTGCTGTGCAGTGGTTATAGGCTCTGTGCACGGCAGGGGATCCGGTGCTGGTTTTTGTGCTCACAGTCTGTGAGGTCTGAGTGGGGCGTGGACAGCACCTGCTTTATAAGGCCTCTTTTCAGGGTAAGCAGATGCTGCTGAATCTTTGTTGGTTAGTCAGTTCATGAAAGTTAGCCAGTACTGTGTAGCTTTGTATTTGTTTGTTGCTTACTGCAAATAGGCCTGGGGATTTGGTATTACACTCTGCCAATCCAGACCTAGCAGTAAGACTGGAGTCAGTCGTTTAGCTTGCTGGGGTTCTGTTACTACTCTGTGAACTTAGCAAGTTTGCGGCTGTATTCTAAGACTTGCCTGTCTAATCCTGTCTCACTGTGCTAGGTGTCAGGGGTCAGTTTAGTGGCAGTAAGCTAAAACCTGTGCACTGCAAGTGAGAATTAGGATTGTGGAGATTCTCCTTGTGTCTATCATTCCATCTCTGACCAAGGAGTTTACTGCCACACCTGTTGGTAACCCTTTAGGGTTTTGCTGTTGCCCTTAGCAACAGCATTTCGGGTTCTCTACGTATTAAAACACAACATCTTGCTTTTCCATCTGAGCAGTTCTAATACTAGGGAGATACCCAGTTCCTTAGCCTCTGGGCTTCTCTGTTCACTTTGTGTGTATTTTGTTACCCTATCACCTTCTGTGTACATTATGTCATATCCCCCAGTTTGTCTGTGAGTCCATCTGTTTTGCATAACAGTTCAAACACCAGTACTTTCCTGCAGGCACTGGTGTGCATAACATATTCAGCAGCCTAATACTCCTGTTGAAATTTTGTGGGAATATGGAGCATACCCCTCAAAATACGTTGCAACAGGTGGTCGATCAGGTGCAGGTCCTGACTCGACAATTTAATGATTTGTCCATTAAAATGCACACCTCCCAGGCTGCTGGCGGAGCTCCCGCAGCAGCAGCACCTGCAGGGGTTAAGGAGCCGAAAGTAAATCTCCCGGATCGTTTTTCTGGAGATCGCTCGCAGTTCTTTTGTTTCAAGGAGAGCTGCAAGCTATACTTCCGGCTTAGGCCTCAGTCTTCTGGGTCGGAGATTCAGCGGGTGGGCATAGTGATTTCCTTGCTACAAGGAGACCCACAGGTCTGGGCATATGGGTTGCAGCCTGACTGTCCGTCGCTTAAAAGTGTTGATGCTTTTTTTACGGCACTGGGCATGTTGTATGATGACCCTGACAAGACGGCCTCAGCCGAGGCTCAGATTTCGATCCTTAAGCAAGGGCGAAGGCCAGTTGAGGTTTACTGTACGGAGTTTCGGAGGTTGGCCCATGATACCCAGTGGAATGACCCAGCCCTGAGACACCAGTACCGAAGAGGTCTTTCTAACCAGATAAAGGACCAACTGGTACAATATCCCTTGCCTGATAGCTTGGATCAGCTCATGCAGTTATCCATCCGGGTGGATAGACGGCTGAGAGAGCGTAGGCTTGAAAGGGAGACTGAGATTTCCTTCCTTCCCAAGGGAACCTCAGACTCTGAGGAATTTTCTGAGGAGCCTATGCAGATTGGGGCTACCCGCCTCTCCTCGCGTGAGAAGACGCGGAGGAGACAGCAGGGGTTGTGTTTGTACTGTGGGAATAAAGGTCATGTGGTAGTATCATGCCCAGAAAAGCCGGAAAACTTCAGGGCCTGAGGGTGATGGGAAATATCCTGTCAGGCCAGAAGTCAGAATTTCCCAAGAAGACTTTTATCATTCCGGTGACCTTGAAGATCCTCGGTCAAACTGTCAAGACTGAGGCCTTTGTGGACAGTGGGGCCGACGGGGTTTTTATGGACCGCCAATTCGCCCTGAAACACTCTGTTCCCTTAGTACCCTTGGCATCGGAAATTGAGATTTGTGGGTTAAACGGGGAACCATTATCCCAAGGTAAAATTACCTCTTGCACTAGCCAGATTTCTTTGTTTATTGGAGCCACACACTCTGAAAAATTGTCCTTTTATGTGACTGTTTGTACTTTTGCCCCATTGGTGTTGGGGTTACCCTGGTTAAGGGCCCACAATCCTCAATTTGACTGGGTCTCTGGGGAGATTCTTAATTGGGGTACTGATTGTTTCAGGAGTTGCTTGAGCCTTCCAGTCAGGCTCTCGCAGCTAAGTTTGCCAGGATTGCCAGGGTGTTATGCAGATTTTGCGGACGTGTTCTCCAAAAAAGTTGCAGAGGTACTACCTCCCCATCGCCCCTATGACTGTGCCATTGATTTGTTGCCAAATGCTAAGCTTCCCAAGAGCAGGTTGTACTCCCTGTCACGTCCTGAGACTCAGGCTATGGCAGAGTACATTCAGGAGAACTTGGCTAAGGGATTTATCAGACCTTCACAGTCTCCAGTTGGGTCGGGGTTCTTCTTCGTGGGTAAAAAGGACGGTTCGTTGCGACCCTGCATCGACTTCAGGGAATTGAACCGTATCACGATTAAAAACTCATACCCACTGCCTCTCATTTCGGTCTTGTTTGACCAGCTTCGTACTGCCACCATTTTTTCTAAGATTGACCTACGCGGTGCGTACAATCTAATCCGAATAAGAGAGGGGGATGAATGGAAGACTGCCTTTAATACCCACTCAGGGCATTATGAATATTTGGTGATGCCTTTTGGGCTCTGTAATGCCCCGGCAGTCTTCCAGGATTTCATGAATGATGTGCTCAGGGAATATTTGGATAGATTCTTAGTTGAATACTTAGATGACATCCTAATCTTCTCCCATTCCCTGGAGGAACATCGGAAGCATGTACGCTTAGTCCTCCAGAAACTCAGAGACCACCGGCTTGGGGCGAAGCTGGAGAAGTGCGAATTTGAAGTTAAGCAAATCTCATTTCTAGGATATATTATCTCCCCAGAAGGTTTCCAAATGGAGGGTTCCAAGGTACAGGCAGTCCTGGATTGGGTGCAGCCCACTAGTTTGAAGGCGCTTCAGCGTTTCCTGGGCTTTGCAAATTTTTATAGACGATTTATCGCTGGATTTTCGTCTATAGTGGCGCCCTTGGTGGCACTCACTAAGAAAGGGGCGGATGTTGCTCACTGGTCTTGTGAGGCTAAAGCGGCTTTTGCCCGTCTCAAAAGGGCATTTGTTTCGGCCAAGGTGCTGCGACACCCAGATCCAGAGCGTCCTTTTGTGGTGGAGGTGGATGCCTCTGAGATGGGTATTGGGGCAGTGCTTTCTCAGATGGGAGTGTCTGATAATCGCCTTCATCCCTGTGCTTACTTTTCCCGTAAATTTTCGCCTGCCGAGATGAATTATGACGTGGGTAACCGGGAATTGTTGGCTATTAAGGATGCACTCGAGGAGTGGAGACACTGGCTTGAGGGGGCTAAGTTTGTGGTCTCAATTCTCACTGACCATAAGAATCTGGCATATTTAGAGTCAGCGAAGCGTCTCAATGCCAGGCAGGCACGATGGGCTTTGTTTTTTGCTCGCTTTAATTTTTTGATAACATATCGCCCTGGGTCAAAAAACATCAAGGCTGATGCGCTCTCGCGGAGTTTTGCTCCAATCCAGGAGACCACCGAGGAGCCGTTGCCCATTGTTTCCCCATCATGTATTAAAGTGGGCATTACCCAGGACCTCTTATCATTAGTCCTTAGAGCACAGGAGCAGGCTCCTCCAGACCTTCCGGTAGGTCTTTTGTTTGTGCCTCCTAGGTTAAGACAGCGAGTGTTCCTGGAATTCCATGCCAAGAAGTCGGCAGGTCACCCGGGTATTGCCAGAACTCGGGAGTTGCTATCTAGGGCGGTGTGGTGGCCCTCGGTGGCTAAGGATGTGGATCAGTGGGTTCGGGCATGTGACATCTGTGCCCGAAATAAGACTCCTAGAGGGGTTCCTGTTGGCCCATTACATCCACTCTCTATCCCATCTAAGCCATGGACCCACATTTCTATGGATTTTGTGGTGGACTTGCCCAAATCCTCGGGGATGACAGCCATCTGGGTTGTCGTTGACAGGTTTTCGAAGATGGCGCACTTCGTTCCACTGGTTGGGCTGCCATCAGCCAGACGCCTGTCTGAATTATTTATGCTGCATGTTGTGCGTCTCCACGGGTTGCCACTTGATGTGGTCTCTGACCGCGGATCCCAGTTTGTGGCCAAATTCTGGAGGGCATTTTGTTCCGATCTCCAGATTTCTGTCAGCTTGTCGTCAGGCTACCATCCGCAGTCTAATGGGCAGACTGAAAGGGTGAACCAGTCCTTGGAGCAGTTCCTCAGGTGTTATGTCTCCAAGTGTCAGACTGACTGGGTTGCTCATCTGTCCATGGCGGAGTTTGCCTATAACAACGCGGCTCACTCTGCTACAGGGATCTCTCCCTTCCTTTGTGTGTATGGGCATCATCCTAAGGCCAATTCTTTTGACCCCCTGGACTCCACGCCTGGTGGTTCCTCTGTGGTTTCGGTCCTTAGAGGTATTTGGCGGAAAGTGAAGAAAGCCCTTGTGTCTGTGTCATTAGTGACCAAAAGGGTTTTTGATAAGCGGAAAAGACCCTGCAGCTTCAAATTAGGAGACTTTGTCTGGTTGTCTACCAAGAATTTGAAGTTGAGACAGCCATCTCATAAGTTAGGGCCCCGGTTCATCGGCCCTTATAAGATCACCAGGGTTATCAATCCGGTGGCATTTCAGTTAGATCTGCCCCGTTCTTTGGGTATCAATAAAACATTCCATTGTTCCCTTTTAAAACGGGCGATTAGTAATCCTTCTTCCAGTGGAAGACCTTCCCCTCTTCTGATACGTGGCCAGAGGGAGTTTGTTGTTGAAAGGATTCTTGACTCCAAGGTGGTTCGGGGTCGGCTGTCATTTTTGGTGCACTGGAAGGGGTATGGCCCGGAGGAGCGGTCGTGGGTGCGCAGTTGTGATCTTCATGCCCCCAGACTGATACGCTCTTTCTTCTCGCAGTTCCCCGATAAACCCGGTGGTAGGGGTTCTTTGACCCCTCGTCAGAGGGGGGGTACTGTTAGGGTCTCCTGCCCTGTGCTGCCACGTCGTCATGGCAACCGGGAGACAAGTGCTAGTGGAGTAACCTGAGCGCAGCTGATACTCCGGTTCGGGTCTTTTGCTGTGCAGTGGTTATAGGCTCTGTGCACGGCAGGGGATCCGGTGCTGGTTTTTGTGCTCACAGTCTGTGAGGTCTGAGTGGGGCGTGGACAGCACCTGCTTTATAAGGCCTCTTTTCAGGGTAAGCAGATGCTGCTGAATCTTTGTTGGTTAGTCAGTTCATGAAAGTTAGCCAGTACTGTGTAGCTTTGTATTTGTTTGTTGCTTACTGCAAATAGGCCTGGGGATTTGGTATTACACTCTGCCAATCCAGACCTAGCAGTAAGACTGGAGTCAGTCGTTTAGCTTGCTGGGGTTCTGTTACTACTCTGTGAACTTAGCAAGTTTGCGGCTGTATTCTAAGACTTGCCTGTCTAATCCTGTCTCACTGTGCTAGGTGTCAGGGGTCAGTTTAGTGGCAGTAAGCTAAAACCTGTGCACTGCAAGTGAGAATTAGGATTGTGGAGATTCTCCTTGTGTCTATCATTCCATCTCTGACCAAGGAGTTTACTGCCACACCCGTTGGTAACCCTTTAGGGTTTTGCTGTTGCCCTTAGCAACAGCATTTCGGGTTCTCTACGTATTAAAACACAACATCTTGCTTTTCCATCTGAGCAGTTCTAATACTAGGGAGATACCCAGTTCCTTAGCCTCTGGGCTTCTCTGTTCACTTTGTGTGTATTTTGTTACCCTATCACCTTCTGTGTACATTATGTCATATCCTCCAGTTTGTCTGTGAGTCCATCTGTTTTGCATAACAGTTCAAACACCAGTACTTTCCTGCAGGCACTGGTGTGCATAACATATTCAGCAGCCTAATACTCCTGTTGAAATTTTGTGGGAATATGGAGCATACCCCTCAAAATACGTTGCAACAGGTGGTCGATCAGGTGCAGGTCCTGACTCGACAATTTAATGATTTGTCCATTAAAATGCACACCTCCCAGGCTGCTGGCGGAGCTCCCGCAGCAGCAGCACCTGCAGGGGTTAAGGAGCCGAAAGTAAATCTCCCGGATCGTTTTTCTGGAGATCGCTCGCAGTTCTTTTGTTTCAAGGAGAGCTGCAAGCTATACTTCCGGCTTAGGCCTCAGTCTTCTGGGTCGGAGATTCAGCGGGTGGGCATAGTGATTTCCTTGCTACAAGGAGACCCACAGGTCTGGGCATATGGGTTGCAGCCTGACTGTCCGTCGCTTAAAAGTGTTGATGCTTTTTTTACGGCACTGGGCATGTTGTATGATGACCCTGACAAGACGGCCTCAGCCGAGGCTCAGATTTCGATCCTTAAGCAAGGGCGAAGGCCAGTTGAGGTTTACTGTACGGAGTTTCGGAGGTTGGCCCATGATACCCAGTGGAATGACCCAGCCCTGAGACACCAGTACCGAAGAGGTCTTTCTAACCAGATAAAGGACCAACTGGTACAATATCCCTTGCCTGATAGCTTGGATCAGCTCATGCAGTTATCCATCCGGGTGGATAGACGGCTGAGAGAGCGTAGGCTTGAAAGGGAGACTGAGATTTCCTTCCTTCCCAAGGGAACCTCAGACTCTGAGGAATTTTCTGAGGAGCCTATGCAGATTGGGGCTACCCGCCTCTCCTCGCGTGAGAAGACGCGGAGGAGACAGCAGGGGTTGTGTTTGTACTGTGGGAATAAAGGTCATGTGGTAGTATCATGCCCAGAAAAGCCGGAAAACTTCAGGGCCTGAGGGTGATGGGAAATATCCTGTCAGGCCAGAAGTCAGAATTTCCCAAGAAGACTTTTATCATTCCGGTGACCTTGAAGATCCTCGGTCAAACTGTCAAGACTGAGGCCTTTGTGGACAGTGGGGCCGACGGGGTTTTTATGGACCGCCAATTCGCCCTGAAACACTCTGTTCCCTTAGTACCCTTGGCATCGGAAATTGAGATTTGTGGGTTAAACGGGGAACCATTATCCCAAGGTAAAATTACCTCTTGCACTAGCCAGATTTCTTTGTTTATTGGAGCCACACACTCTGAAAAATTGTCCTTTTATGTGACTGTTTGTACTTTTGCCCCATTGGTGTTGGGGTTACCCTGGTTAAGGGCCCACAATCCTCAATTTGACTGGGTCTCTGGGGAGATTCTTAATTGGGGTACTGATTGTTTCAGGAGTTGCTTGAGCCTTCCAGTCAGGCTCTCGCAGCTAAGTTTGCCAGGATTGCCAGGGTGTTATGCAGATTTTGCGGACGTGTTCTCCAAAAAAGTTGCAGAGGTACTACCTCCCCATCGCCCCTATGACTGTGCCATTGATTTGTTGCCAAATGCTAAGCTTCCCAAGAGCAGGTTGTACTCCCTGTCACGTCCTGAGACTCAGGCTATGGCAGAGTACATTCAGGAGAACTTGGCTAAGGGATTTATCAGACCTTCACAGTCTCCAGTTGGGTCGGGGTTCTTCTTCGTGGGTAAAAAGGACGGTTCGTTGCGACCCTGCATCGACTTCAGGGAATTGAACCGTATCACGATTAAAAACTCATACCCACTGCCTCTCATTTCGGTCTTGTTTGACCAGCTTCGTACTGCCACCATTTTTTCTAAGATTGACCTACGCGGTGCGTACAATCTAATCCGAATAAGAGAGGGGGATGAATGGAAGACTGCCTTTAATACCCACTCAGGGCATTATGAATATTTGGTGATGCCTTTTGGGCTCTGTAATGCCCCGGCAGTCTTCCAGGATTTCATGAATGATGTGCTCAGGGAATATTTGGATAGATTCTTAGTTGAATACTTAGATGACATCCTAATCTTCTCCCATTCCCTGGAGGAACATCGGAAGCATGTACGCTTAGTCCTCCAGAAACTCAGAGACCACCGGCTTGGGGCGAAGCTGGAGAAGTGCGAATTTGAAGTTAAGCAAATCTCATTTCTAGGATATATTATCTCCCCAGAAGGTTTCCAAATGGAGGGTTCCAAGGTACAGGCAGTCCTGGATTGGGTGCAGCCCACTAGTTTGAAGGCGCTTCAGCGTTTCCTGGGCTTTGCAAATTTTTATAGACGATTTATCGCTGGATTTTCGTCTATAGTGGCGCCCTTGGTGGCACTCACTAAGAAAGGGGCGGATGTTGCTCACTGGTCTTGTGAGGCTAAAGCGGCTTTTGCCCGTCTCAAAAGGGCATTTGTTTCGGCCAAGGTGCTGCGACACCCAGATCCAGAGCGTCCTTTTGTGGTGGAGGTGGATGCCTCTGAGATGGGTATTGGGGCAGTGCTTTCTCAGATGGGAGTGTCTGATAATCGCCTTCATCCCTGTGCTTACTTTTCCCGTAAATTTTCGCCTGCCGAGATGAATTATGACGTGGGTAACCGGGAATTGTTGGCTATTAAGGATGCACTCGAGGAGTGGAGACACTGGCTTGAGGGGGCTAAGTTTGTGGTCTCAATTCTCACTGACCATAAGAATCTGGCATATTTAGAGTCAGCGAAGCGTCTCAATGCCAGGCAGGCACGATGGGCTTTGTTTTTTGCTCGCTTTAATTTTTTGATAACATATCGCCCTGGGTCAAAAAACATCAAGGCTGATGCGCTCTCGCGGAGTTTTGCTCCAATCCAGGAGACCACCGAGGAGCCGTTGCCCATTGTTTCCCCATCATGTATTAAAGTGGGCATTACCCAGGACCTCTTATCATTAGTCCTTAGAGCACAGGAGCAGGCTCCTCCAGACCTTCCGGTAGGTCTTTTGTTTGTGCCTCCTAGGTTAAGACAGCGAGTGTTCCTGGAATTCCATGCCAAGAAGTCGGCAGGTCACCCGGGTATTGCCAGAACTCGGGAGTTGCTATCTAGGGCGGTGTGGTGGCCCTCGGTGGCTAAGGATGTGGATCAGTGGGTTCGGGCATGTGACATCTGTGCCCGAAATAAGACTCCTAGAGGGGTTCCTGTTGGCCCATTACATCCACTCTCTATCCCATCTAAGCCATGGACCCACATTTCTATGGATTTTGTGGTGGACTTGCCCAAATCCTCGGGGATGACAGCCATCTGGGTTGTCGTTGACAGGTTTTCGAAGATGGCGCACTTCGTTCCACTGGTTGGGCTGCCATCAGCCAGACGCCTGTCTGAATTATTTATGCTGCATGTTGTGCGTCTCCACGGGTTGCCACTTGATGTGGTCTCTGACCGCGGATCCCAGTTTGTGGCCAAATTCTGGAGGGCATTTTGTTCCGATCTCCAGATTTCTGTCAGCTTGTCGTCAGGCTACCATCCGCAGTCTAATGGGCAGACTGAAAGGGTGAACCAGTCCTTGGAGCAGTTCCTCAGGTGTTATGTCTCCAAGTGTCAGACTGACTGGGTTGCTCATCTGTCCATGGCGGAGTTTGCCTATAACAACGCGGCTCACTCTGCTACAGGGATCTCTCCCTTCCTTTGTGTGTATGGGCATCATCCTAAGGCCAATTCTTTTGACCCCCTGGACTCCACGCCTGGTGGTTCCTCTGTGGTTTCGGTCCTTAGAGGTATTTGGCGGAAAGTGAAGAAAGCCCTTGTGTCTGTGTCATTAGTGACCAAAAGGGTTTTTGATAAGCGGAAAAGACCCTGCAGCTTCAAATTAGGAGACTTTGTCTGGTTGTCTACCAAGAATTTGAAGTTGAGACAGCCATCTCATAAGTTAGGGCCCCGGTTCATCGGCCCTTATAAGATCACCAGGGTTATCAATCCGGTGGCATTTCAGTTAGATCTGCCCCGTTCTTTGGGTATCAATAAAACATTCCATTGTTCCCTTTTAAAACGGGCGATTAGTAATCCTTCTTCCAGTGGAAGACCTTCCCCTCTTCTGATACGTGGCCAGAGGGAGTTTGTTGTTGAAAGGATTCTTGACTCCAAGGTGGTTCGGGGTCGGCTGTCATTTTTGGTGCACTGGAAGGGGTATGGCCCGGAGGAGCGGTCGTGGGTGCGCAGTTGTGATCTTCATGCCCCCAGACTGATACGCTCTTTCTTCTCGCAGTTCCCCGATAAACCCGGTGGTAGGGGTTCTTTGACCCCTCGTCAGAGGGGGGGTACTGTTAGGGTCTCCTGCCCTGTGCTGCCACGTCGTCATGGCAACCGGGAGACAAGTGCTAGTGGAGTAACCTGAGCGCAGCTGATACTCCGGTTCGGGTCTTTTGCTGTGCAGTGGTTATAGGCTCTGTGCACGGCAGGGGATCCGGTGCTGGTTTTTGTGCTCACAGTCTGTGAGGTCTGAGTGGGGCGTGGACAGCACCTGCTTTATAAGGCCTCTTTTCAGGGTAAGCAGATGCTGCTGAATCTTTGTTGGTTAGTCAGTTCATGAAAGTTAGCCAGTACTGTGTAGCTTTGTATTTGTTTGTTGCTTACTGCAAATAGGCCTGGGGATTTGGTATTACACTCTGCCAATCCAGACCTAGCAGTAAGACTGGAGTCAGTCGTTTAGCTTGCTGGGGTTCTGTTACTACTCTGTGAACTTAGCAAGTTTGCGGCTGTATTCTAAGACTTGCCTGTCTAATCCTGTCTCACTGTGCTAGGTGTCAGGGGTCAGTTTAGTGGCAGTAAGCTAAAACCTGTGCACTGCAAGTGAGAATTAGGATTGTGGAGATTCTCCTTGTGTCTATCATTCCATCTCTGACCAAGGAGTTTACTGCCACACCCGTTGGTAACCCTTTAGGGTTTTGCTGTTGCCCTTAGCAACAGCATTTCGGGTTCTCTACGTATTAAAACACAACATCTTGCTTTTCCATCTGAGCAGTTCTAATACTAGGGAGATACCCAGTTCCTTAGCCTCTGGGCTTCTCTGTTCACTTTGTGTGTATTTTGTTACCCTATCACCTTCTGTGTACATTATGTCATATCCCCCAGTTTGTCTGTGAGTCCATCTGTTTTGCATAACAGTTCAAACACCAGTACTTTCCTGCAGGCACTGGTGTGCATAACACATGATAGTGTCTGGTATTGATATTTCTCAATTTAAAGGCCTCTCTTTACTGGGTGACACTACTTCTAAAGCTGCTTCAAGGTCTTGCCATGTCAAGCTATCATGCACGCTGCAAGCTGGTCATCTGCACGTGCATTGGGAAAATACTACGGAGACTGGTGATCAGGAGGTTTACCTCCTATACCCTCCAATTAGCTTGAAGGGAAATTTACCTCACACACTTTACCTGATATACCCTCAACTTCAATGGACATGACACCACTCAAAGGCCACTTTTGAGAGGAGTTACCAAAATGAAGGCACCTCAGAAGGTCTTCCCTTAAAAATAATTATATACAAGGCTTATTTGTCATTAATGTAGTCATGTGCATAACATTATTGGACACTTATGATGAAGAAAAGATTAGGTCTCTCAGAACAACCAGCAGATGTGTGGTAGTCTGCCCACCTGCTGTTGCTAGGTGGCAATCCTCAGGACGAACAAACCGTAGTTTGCAGGAATCTATGACCTGCAAACTTCCTTTGTTCTAGGGAACAGGATTGCCACCTAGCAACAGTGCCCATCCCACCCTCCCAAAAATTTTTTTATTACAAAGTAGCTGTTGCTCTCTGTTGGTTACTCTTCCAGACATTAGTCTATTATCTTTTCAGGCCCTCTGAGGGACATGAATATTACAGAGTCTGGCTACAGAGAACCCTAGAAGTTGAGAAGTCTCAATTTTTTTTCTGTTTGTTTACTTGCAAAACAAAGGTTTCTTTATAATATTGTTTCTCTAATGTCCTAAGTGGATGCTGGGGACTCCGTAAGGACCATGGGGAATAGCGGCTCCGCAGGAGACTGGGCACATCTAAAGAAAGCTTTAGGACTATCTGGTGTGCACTGGCTCCTCCCCCTATGACCCTCCTCCAAGCCTCAGTTAGATCTCTGTGCCCGAACGAGAAGGGTGCACACTAGGGGCTCTCCTGAGCTTCTTAGTGAAAGTTTTAGTTTAGGTTTTTTATTTTCAGTGAGACCTGCTGGCAACAGGCTCACTGCATCGAGGGACTAAGGGGAGAAGAAGCGAACTCACCTGCGTGCAGAGTGGATTGGGCTTCTTAGGCTACTGGACATTAGCTCCAGAGGGACGATCACAGGCCCAGCTTGGATGGGTCCCAGAGCCGCGCCGCCGGCCCCCTTACAGAGCCAGAAGGCAGAAGAGGTCCGGAAAATCGGCGGCAGAAGACGTCCTGTCTTCAACAAGGTAGCGCACAGCACTGCAGCTGTGCGCCATTGCTCTCAGCACACTTCACACTTCGGTCACTGAGGGTGCAGGGCGCTGGGGGGGGGGGGGCGCCCTGAGACGCAATAAAAACACCTTGGATGGCAAAAAATGCATCACATATAGCTCCTGGGCTATATGGATGCATTTAACCCCTGCCAGAATCCATAAAAAAGCAGGAGAAAAGTCCGCGAAAAAGGGGCGGAGCCTATCTCCTCAGCACACTGGCGCCATTTTCCCTCACAGCTCCGTTGGAGGGAAGCTCCCTTGCTCTCCCCTGCAGTCACTACACTACAGAAAGGGTTAAAAAAGAGAGGGGGGCACTAATTAGGCGCAGTATTAACTATACAGCAGCTATAAGGGGAAAAACACTTATATAAGGTTATCCCTGTATTTATATAGCGCTCTGGTGTGTGCTGGCAAACTCTCCCTCTGTCTACCCAAAGGGCTAGTGGGGTCCTGTCCTCTATCAGAGCATTCCCTGTGTGTGTGCTGTATGTCGGTACTTTTGTGTCGACATGTATGAGGAGAAAAATGATGTGGAGACGGAGCAGATTGCCTGTAATAGTGATGTCACCCCCTAGGGGGTCGACACCTGAGTGGATGAACTGTTGGAAGGAATTACGTGACAGTGTCAGCTCTGTATAAAAGACAGTGGTTGACATGAGACAGCCGGCTACTCAGCTTGTGCCTGTCCAGACGTCTCATAGGCCGTCAGGGGCTTTAAAGCGCCCGTTACCTCAGATGGCAGATATAGACGCCGACACGGATACTGACTCCAGTGTCGACGGTGAAGAGACGAATGTGACTTCCAGTAGGGCCACACGTTACATGATTGAGGCAATGAAAAATGTTTTACACATTTCTGATAATACGAGTACCACCAAAAAAAGGGGTATTATGTTCGGTGAGGAAAAACTACCTGTAGTTTTCCTGAATCTGAGAAATTAAATGAGGTGTGTGATGATGCGTGGGTTTCCCCCGATAACAACTGATAATTTCTAAAATGTTATTGGCATTATATCCTTTCCCGCCAGAGGTTAGGGTGCGTTGGGAAATACCCCCTAGGGTGGATAAAGCGCTCACACGCTTGTAAGGGCTCTACCTTCGCCTGAGATGGCCGCCCTTAAGGATCCTGCTGATAGAAAGCAGGAGGGTATCCTAAAAGGTATTTACACACATACTGGTGTTATACTGCGACCAGCAATCGCCTCAGCCTGGATGTGCAGTGCTGGGTTGGCGTGGTCAGATTCCCTGACTGAAAATATTGATACCCTAGATAGGGACAGTATATTTTTGCCTATAGAGCATTTAAAAGATGCATTTCTATATATGCGTGATGCACAGCGGAATATTTGCCGACTGGCATCAAGTCTAAGCGCGTTGTCCATTTCTACCAGTAGAGGGTTATGGACACGTCAGTGGTCAGGTGATGCGTATTCCAAACGGCATTTGGAAGTATTGCTTTATTAAGATGAGGAGTTATTTGGGGTCGGTCTTTCAGACCTGGTGGCCACGGCAGCAGCTGGGAATTCCACGTTTGTACCCCAGGTCGCCTCTCAACATGAGAAGACGCCGTATTATCAGGCGCAGTCTTTTCGTGGACAAGCGGGCAAAAGGTTCCTCATTTCTGTCCCGTGACAGAGGGAGAGGAAAAAGGCTGCAGAAATCAGCCAGTTCCCAGGAACAGAAACCCTCTCCCGCCTCTGCCAAGCCCTCAGTATACGCTGGGGCTTTACAAGCAGAATCAGGCACGATGGGGGGCCCGTCTCAATGAATTTCAGCGCGCAGTGGGCTCACTCGCAAGTAGACCCCTGGATCCTTCAGGTGATATCTCAGGGGTACAAATTAGAATTCGAGACGTCTCCCCCTCGCCGTTTCCTAAAGTCGGCTTTACCGATGTCTCCTTCTGACAGGGAGACAGTTTTGGAAGCCATTCACAAGCTGTATTCCCAGCAGGTGATAATCAAGATACCCCTCCTGCAACAGGGAACGGGGTATTATTCCACACTGTTGTGGTACCGAAGCCAGACGGCTCGGTGAGACCGATTCTAAATCTAAAATCTTTGAACACTTACATACAGAGGTTCAAATTCAAGATTGAGTCACTCAGAGCAGTGATTGCGAACCTGGAAGAAGGGGACTACATGATGTCTCGGGACATCAAGGATGCTTACCTTCTTGTCAAAATTTACCCTTCTCACCAAGAGTACCTCAGGTTTATGGTACAGAACTGTCACTATCAGTTCAGACGCTGCCGTATGGATGGTCCACGGCACCCCGGGTCTTTACCAAGGTAATGGCCGAAATGATGATATTCCTTCGAAGGAAGTGAATTTTAGTTATCCCTTACTTGGACAATTCCCTGATAAGGGTAAGATCCAGGGAACAGTTGGAGGTCGGTGTAGCACTATCTCAGGTAGTGTTGCGGCAGCACGATTGGATTCTCAATATTCCAAAATCGCACCTGGTTCCGACGACGTGTCTTCTGTTCCTAGCGATGATCCTGGACACAGTCCAGAAAAAGGTGTTTCTCCCGGAGGAGAAAGCCAGGGAGTTATCCGAGCTAGTCAGGAACCTCCTAAAACCGAGCCAAGTCTCAGTGCATCAATGCACAAGGGTTCTGGGTAAAATGGTGGCTTCCTACGAAGCAATCCCATTCGGCAGATTCCACGCAAGAACTTTCCAGTGGGACCTGCTGGACAAATGGTCCGGGTTGCATCTTCAGATGCATCAGCGGATAACCCTGTCACCAAGGACAAGGGTGTCCCTCCTGTGGTGGTTGCAGAGTGCTCATCTTCTAGAGGGCCGCAGATTAGGCATTCAGGACTGGGTCCTGGTGACCACGGATGCCAGCCTGCGAGGCTGGGGAGCAGTCACACAGGGAAGGAATATCCAGGGCTTATGGTCAAGCCTGGAGACATCACTTCACATAAATATCCTGAAGCTAAGGGACATTTACAATGCTCTAAGCTTAGCAAGACCTCTGCTTCAAGGTCAGCCGGTGTTGATCCAGTCGGACAACATCACGGCAGTCACCCACGTAAACAGACAGGGTGGCACAAGAAGCAGGAGGGCAATGGCAGAAGCTGCAAGGATTCTTCGCTGGGCGGAAAATCATGTGATAGCACTGTCAGCAGTATTCATTCCGGGAGTGGACAACTGGGAAGCAGACTTCCTCAGCACGACCTCCACCCGGGAGAGTGGGGACTTCACCCAGAAGTCTTCCACATGATTAAAAACTCGACAGGTATTGCGCCAGGTCCAGGGACCCTCAGGCAATAAGCTGTAGACGCTCTGGTAACACCGTGGGTGTACCAGTCAGGGTATGTGTTCCCTCCTCTGCCTCTCATACCCAAGGTACTGAGATTGATAAGATGGAGAGGAGTAAGCACTATATTCGTGGTTCCGGATTGGCCAAAAAGGACTTGGTAACCGGAACTTCAAGAGATGCTCACGGAGGATCCGTGGCCTCTACCTCTAAGAAGGGACCTGCTCCAGCAAGGACCCTGTCTGTTCCAAGACTTACCGCGGCTGCGTTTGACGGCATGGCGGTTGAACGCCGGATCCTGAAGGAAAAAAGGCATTCCGGATGAAGTCATCCCTATCCTGATCAAAGCCAGGAAGGATGTAACCGCAAAAACATTATCACCGCAATTGGCGAAAATATGTTGCGTGGTGCGAGGCCAGTAAGGCCCGACGGAGGAAATTCAACTGTGTCGATTCCTACATTTCCTGCAAACAGGAGTGTCTATGGGCCTGAAATTGGGGTCCATTAAGGTTCAAATTTCGGGCCTGTAAATTTTCTTCCAAAAAGAACTAGCTTCAGTCCCTGAAGTTCAGACGTTTGTAAAAGGGGTACTGCATATACAGCCTCCTTTTGTGCCTCCAGTGGCACTTTGGGATCTCAATGTAGTTTTGGGTTCCAAAAGTCACATTGGTTTGAACCACTTAAATCTGTGGAGTTAAAATATCTCACATGAAAAGTGGTCATGCTGTTGGCCCTGGCCTGGGCCAGGCGCGTGTCAGAATTGGCGGCTTTATCCTGAAAAAGCCCTTATCTGATTTTCCATTCGGACGGGGCGGAATTGAGGACTCGTCCTCAGTTTCTCCCCAAGGTGGATTCAGCGTTTCACCTGAACCAACCTATTTGTGGTGCCTGCGGCTACTAGGGACTTGGAGGCCTCCAAGTTGCTAGACGTTGTCAGTGCCCTGAAAATATATGTTTCCAGGACGGCTGGAGTCAGGAAATCTGACTCGCTGTTTATCCTGTATGCACCCAACAAGCTGGGTGCTCCTGCTTCTAAGCAGACTATTGCTCGTTGGATTTGTAGTACAATTCAGCTTGCACATTCTGTGGCAGGCCTGCCACAGCCAAAAATCTGTAAATGCCCACTCCACAAGGAAGGTGGGCTCATCTTGGGCGGCTGCCCGAGGGGTCTCGGCTTTACAACTTTGCCGAGCAGCTACTTGGTCAGGAGCAAATACGTTTGTAAAATTCTACAAAATTGATATCCTGGCTGAGGAGGACCTGGAGTTCTCTCAATTGGTGCTGCAGAGTCATCCGCACTCTCCCGCCCATTTGGGAGCTTTGGTATAATCCCCATGGTCCTTACGGAGTCCCCAGCATCCACTTAGGACGTTAGAGAAAATAAGAATTTACTTACCGAAAATTCTATTTCTCATAGTCCGTAGTGGATGCTGGGCGCCCATCCCAAGTGCGGATTGTCTGCAATACTTGTACATAGTTATTGTTACAAAAATCGGGTTATTATTGTTGTGAGCCATCTTTCAGAGGCTCCTCTGTTATCATGCTGTTAACTGGGTTCAGATCACAGGTTATACGGTGTGATTGGTGTGGCTGGTATGAGTCTTACCCGGGATTCAAAATCCTTCCTTATTGTGTACGCTCGTCCGGGCACAGTATCCTAACTGAGGCTTGGAGGAGGGTCATAGGGGGAGGAGCCAGTGCACACCAGATAGTCCTAAAGCTTTCTTTAGATGTGCCCAGTCTCCTGCGGAGCCGCTATTCCCCATGGTCCTTACGGAGTCCCCAGCATCCACTACGGACTATGAGAAATAGAATTATCGGTAAGTAAATTCTTATTTTTGCCATCCATTTCTGGAAAACAAGACAAATATAGCCGAAAAAGTCATTTCATACATAAGACTTTATTTTCTAGTTGTGTTCACTTATTGTTATTCCAACTGCAATTGTCTAAAATTATAAGAAAGTTGTTCTAAGTTCCATTTCTTGTTCTGCTTATATATATTATACAGTGCAAATATAACCTTTAATATGACCTTTGTATCAAAATGGTTAGGAAAAGCACCAGGAAAAGGAAGCCAGTGTGGTTCACAAAAGTAGTATCAACTAGTGTGAAAGCAAAAAAGATGGCTTTTAGGAAATACAAACAGACTCAAAATAATAACGACAAAGAGGAGTATCTGGACAGACGGAAGGATGCTAAGAAAGTGATCAGACGTGCAAAGGCAGAAGCTGAGGAGAAAATGGCCCAGTCAGTAGATAAAGGGGGCAAAACTTTTTTTAAGTATATAAGTGAAAGGAGAAAATCAAATGGAGGAATAATAAGACTTAAGACATTTGGTGGAGGGAGACAAGGCAATAGCAGATCACCTAAATAATTATTTTTGCTCAGTATTTACTACAGAAGAAGGGATGGGGCCACAGTTAAATTGCAAGGACATTCATAAAAATAAGGTAGATGAAAATACATTTACAGAGGAGAAGGTCCTAACAGAACTTTCAAAACTAAAAGTGGATAAATCAATGGGACCAGATGGAATACACCCAAGGATACTCAAAGAGCTAAAAGATGTCCTGGTTACACCTTTAACAGAATTATTTAACCAGTCACTAAATACAGGTGCTATTCCAGAGGACTGGAAAAGAGCAAATGTAGTTCCACTGCACAAAAGTGGAAGCAAGGAAGAAGCAAGTAACTACAGACCAGTAAGCCTTACATCAGTAGTAGGGAAAGTAATGGAAAAACTATTAAAAGAAAGAGTAGTGGAATATCTTAAATCAAACAACTTACAGGATCCAAAACAGCATGGATTTACTGGTGGGAGATCATGCCAAACAAATCTTATTGACTTTTCTCTATCGTCCTAGTGGATGCTGGGGTTCCTGAAAGGACCATAGGGGGGATAGCGGCTCCGCAGGAGACAGGGCACAAAAAGTAAAGCTTTAGGATCAGGTGGTGTGCACTGGCTCCTCCCCCTATGACCCTCCTCCAAGCCAGTTAGATTTTGTGCCCGGACGAGAAGGGTGCAATCTAGGTGGCTCTCCTAAAGAGCTGCTTAGGAAAGTTTAGCTTAGGTTTTTTATTTTACAGTGAGTCCTGCTGGCAACAGGATCACTGCAACGAGGGACTTAGGGGAGAAGAAGTGAACTCACCTGCGTGCAGGATGGATTGGCTTCTTGGCTACTGGACATCAGCTCCAGAGGGACGATCACAGGTACAGCCTGGATGGTCACCGGAGCCTTGCCGCCGGCCCCCTTGCAGATGCTGAAGTAAGAAGAGGTCCAGAATCGGCGGCAGAAGACTCCTCAGTCTTCTAAAGGTAGCGCACAGCACTGCAGCTGTGCGCCATTTTCCTCTCAGCACACTTCACACGGCAGTCACTGAGGGTGCAGGGCGCTGGGAGGGGGGCGCCCTGGGAGGCAAATGAATACCTATTTTGGCTAAAAATACCTCACATATAGCCTCCGGAGGCTATATGGAGATATTTAACCCCTGCCAGAATCCGTTAAGAGCGGGAGACGAGGCCGCCGAAAAAGGGGCGGGGCCTATCTCCTCAGCACACAGCGCCATTTTCCCTCACAGAAAGGCTGGAGGGAAGGCTCCCAGGCTCTCCCCTGCACTGCACTACAGAAACAGGGTTAAAACAGAGAGGGGGGGCACTAATTTGGCGATATGCTTATATATATATTAAGATGCTATAAGGGAAAACACTTATATAAGGTTGTCCCTATATAATTATAGCGTTTTTGGTGTGTGCTGGCAAACTCTCCCTCTGTCTCTCCAAAGGGCTAGTGGGTCCTGTCCTCTATCAGAGCATTCCCTGTGTGTGTGCTGTGTGTCGGTACGTGTGTGTCGACAGGTAGGAGGACGATGTTGGTGAGGAGGCGGAGCAATTGCCTGTAATGGTGATGTCACTCTCTAGGGAGTCGACACCGGAATGGATGGCTTATTTAGGAAATTACGTGATAATGTCAGCACGCTGCAAGGTCGGTTGACGACATGAGACGGCCGACAAACAATTAGTACGGTCCAGACGTCTCAAAAACACCGTCAAGGGTTTTAAAACGCCCGTTTACTTTAGTCGGTCGACACAGACACAGACAGGGACACTGATTCCAGTGTCGACGGTGAATAAACAAACGTATTCCTTATTAGGGCCACACGTTAAAGGCAATGAAGGAGGTGTTACGTATTTCTGATACTACAAGTACCACAAAAGAGGGTATTATGTGGGATGTGAAAAAACTACCATAGTTTTTCCTGAATCAGATAAATTAAATAAAGTGTGTGATGATGCGTGGGTTCCCCCCGATAGAAAATTATGGGCGGTATACCCTTTCCCGCCAGAAGTTAGGGCGCGTTGGGAAACACCCCTTAAGGTGGATAAGGCGCTCACACGCTTATCAAAACAAGTGGCGGTACCGTCTATAGATAGGGCCGTCCTCAAGGACCAGCTGACAAGGCTGGAAAATATAATAAAAAGTATATACACACATACTGGTGTTATACTGCGGCCAGCGATCGCCTCAGCCTGGATGTGCAGAGCTAGGGTGGCTTGGTCGGATTCCCTGACTAAAAATATTGATACCCTTGACAGGGACAGTATTTTATTGACTATAGAGCATTTCTATATATGCGAGATGCACAGAGGGATATTTGCACTCTGGCATCATGAATAAACGCGATGTCCATAACTGCCAGAAGATGTTATGGACACGACAGTGGTCAGGTGATGCAGATTCCAAACGGCACAGTATGGCCGTATAAAGGAAGAGGACTTGTTTGGGGTCGGTCCATCGGACCTGGTGGTCACGGCAACTGCTGGAACATCCACCGTTTTTTACCCTAAGTCACATCTCTGCAGAAAAAGACACCGTCTTTTCAGCCTCAGTCCTCTCGTCCCTATAAGATCATATCTGCCCAGGGATAGAGGAAAGGGAAGAAGACTGCAACAGGCAGCCTATTCCCAGGAACAGAAGCGTTCCACCGCGTCTGACAAGTTCTCAGCATGGCGCTGAGACCGTACAGGACCCCTGGATCCTACAAGTAGTATCCCGGGGGTACAGATGAGAATGTCGAGACGTTTCCCCTTCGCAGGCTCCTGAAGTCTGCTTTACCAAGTCTCCCTCCGACAAGGAGGTAGTATGGGAAAAAAATTCACAAGCTGTATTCCCAGCAGGTGACAATTAAATTACCCCTCCTACTACAGAAAAGGGGTATTATTCCACACTATATTGTGGTACTGAAGCCAGAAGGCTAGGTGAGACTTATTCTAAAAAAAAAAAAAAAAAATTTGTTTTGAACACTTACAAAGGTTCAAATTAAGATGAAGTCACTCAGAGCAGTGATAACGAACCAGGAAGAAGGGGACTATATAGTGTCCCGGGACATCAGGGATGCTTACCTCTATGTCCCAAATTTGCCCTTCTCACTAAGGGTACCTCAGGTTCGTGGTGCAGAACTGTCACTATCAGTTTCAGACGCTGCCGTTTGGATTGTCCACGGCACCCCGGGGTCTTTACCAAGGTAATGGCCGAATTGATGATTCTTCTTCGAAGAAAAGGCGTCTTAATTATCCCTTACTTGGACGATCTCCTGATAGGGGCATAGTCCAGGGAACAGTTGGAGGTCGGAGTAGCACTATCTCGGATACTGCTACAATCAGCACGGGTGGTTTCTAAATATTCCAAAATCGCAGCTGATCCCGACGACACGTCTGCTGTGCCTAGGGATGATTCTGGACACAGTCCAGAAAAAAGGGTGTTTCTCCCGGAAGAGAAAGCCAGGGAGTTATCCGAGCAAGTCAGGAACCTCCTAAAAACAGTGCATCATTGCACAAGGGTCCTGGTAAAAATGGTGGCTTCCTACGAAGCAATTCCATTCGGCAGATTTCACGTAAGAACTTTTCAGTGGGATCTGCTGGACAAATGGTCCGGATCGCATCTTCAGATGCATCAGCGGATAACCCAATATCCAAGGGTGTCTCTCCTGTGGTGGTTATAGAGTGCTCATCTTCTAGAGGGCCGCAGATTCGGCATTCAGGATTGGATGCTGATAACCACGGAGCCCAGCCTGAGAGGCTGGGGAGCAGTCACACAAGGGAAAAATTTCCAGGGAGTGTGATCAAGTATGGAGACTTTTCTCCACATAAATATACTGGAGCTAAGGGTAAATTTATAATGCTCTAAGCTTAGCAAGACCTCTGCTTCAAGGTCAGCCGGTATTGATCCAGTGGGAAAAACATCACGGCAGTCGCCCACGTAAACAGACAGGGCGACACAAGAAGCAGGAGGGCAATGGCAGAAACTGCAAGGACTTTTCGCTGGGCGGAAAATCATGTGATAACACTGTCAGCAGTTTTTCATCCCGGGAATGGAAACTGGGAAGCAGACTTCCTCAGCACGACCTCCACCCGGGAGAGTGGAAACTTCATTGAGAAGTTTTTTCCACATGATTGTAAACCGTTGGGAAATACCAAAGGTGGACATGATGGCGTCCCGTCTGAACAAAAAACGGGACAGGTATTGCGCCAGGTCAAGGGACCCTCAGGCAATAGATGTGGACGTTCTGGTAACACCGTGGGTGTACCAGTCGGTGTATGTGTTCCCTCCTCTGCTTCTCATACCTAAGGTGCTGAGAATTATAAGACGTAGAGGAGTAAGAACTATACTCATGGCTCCGGATTGGCCAAGAAGGACTTGGTACCCGGAACTTCAAGAGATGCTTACAGAGGTCTTATGGCCTCTGCCGCTAAGAAGGGACTTGCTTCAGCAAGTACCATGTCTGTTCCAAGACTTACAGCAGCTGCGTTTGTCGGCATGGCGATGGAAAGCCGGATCCTAAGGGAAAAAAGGCATTCCGGAAGAGGTCATTCCTACCCTGGTCAAAGCCAGAAAGGAGGTGACCGCACAACATTATCACCACGTGTGGCGAAAATTTGTTGCGTGGTGTGAGGCCAGGAAGGCCCCACAAAGAAATTTCAACTCGGTCGTTTCCTGCATTTCCTGCAAACAGGAGTGTCTATGGGCCTCAAATTGGGGTCCATTAAGGTTCAAATTCGGCCCTGTAAATTTTCTTCCAGAAAGAATTGGCTTCAGTTCCTGAAGTCCAGAACAAGGGAGTATTGCATATACAAACCCCTTTTTTTTGTGCCTCCAGTGGCACTGTGGGATCTC